>NW_007578507.1:269119-316744 GCF_000690725.1 Stegastes partitus | reverse complement strand
GTGTCTTTGGCACGAATAATAATAATAATCCGAGCAGTTCCAACAGGGTCTTCGCACCCTTTTGGGTGCTCGGACCCTAAATACTGTACTTGTGAACGCATGAACACACACACTTGCACTGACACAAAGACAGAAGCAAAATGCCTGTCTAATCACGGTGCAGACGCAGCAGCAGAGCCGCAAACCGCCGCTGACAGAACAAACTAAAGAGTTCATGTAGATCTATCACACTGATATTGATTAAACATCAAGCTACATGGAATACAGATCACAGCAAGCTTTTTCTACATGGCTGGGGAAAAAAATCAATTAATTAAACCATACGAGAGCCAATGCAGTGCTGCAACCTGCTGGTCGTATCCTGTAACTGCATGGTGCAGCTGCATGGCTCCTCCAAGGACACAGCATTCGTCCTGGAGACATCCAGTGGGTGTGGTTGTATCGCTCTCCTGCCATTTTCTCTCCTCTTCACAGACGCCTGCTCAGCTCTCCCTCAGGTGTCACAACACTAGATGTTAATTCAAAGGAGTGAAAGCATCCTCTGAGAAGTGATTATAGTGTTTCAGGGTCATCTCTAAAACTCTCTCTGTCCATCTGGCACACAGGTAGTGATCAACACCATGTGTGGTTTTGGGGTTCAAACCCAAAACTACCTGGAGGCAAACAAGTCCATCTACCCGGTGGGCTGTGCAGACAGAGCCGTGATGTGGATCGAGTCTCATCTGCTGCTGGTGGGGGCGCTGGCCCTGGGTCTGGCCCTGCCTCAGGTAACCCTGCACGCGCACTCAGTCGATGCAGGTTGAGCACTAATTGGCAGCTGTCGCTTGCCATCGCTAACCTCGGATAATTCTGGGCCAAGACGACTCCAGTTTCATCTTAAATAAGTTCACACACACACACACACACACACACACACACACACACACAAACCCACAGAAGTCAATATAGGCATCAACTGAGGCTGGATTGAGTGTGAAGCAATCAACATATTGACTAGACCTGCTCCCTCAAAGGCAGCCTCGCATGGAGCATTTGGACAGGTCCGCCGAATAGTCTGAGCAACACTTCATCAATCAGCAGCTCGTATTGTTGGTGAAGCAACCCAAAAAGAAAAAGACAAGAAAAGAAAAAACAGCAATCTGAGAGCTTCTAACAGCGTCCCTGTTCGGGTTCAGGTTGTCTCACATAAAACAGCCTCGTCTTCGTACAAAAGAAGAAAAAAGAACAAAGAAAGAAAAAGTGAATTGTAAAGGAAACCGATAAGAGCTGTGTTTAATGTGAGGCCACTGGGATAGAAGTGATTTAAAATGTGTGATTATACCTCGACAGCAATAAGTAGGCACAAAGGGACGATGAAATTTTAACTACGCATAACTCATTTATGACGCTATCTCTGGATCGAAGGTGCACGTTAATGTGCAACAGAGGTGGAAGTGTGCATGTGATAACGTAGCCTGGCACGTCTGAGGGAGGAGGATCGCTGCTACCTCCGAGCTCACGGCGTTTAGAGGCGTTCATAAGTCAACATGTTAGATTGACCATGAAATCAAATGAGCACTTATCAGCATCAGCCTCTAAATAATTAGTCGTCTCACTTATCAGAATGATTCAGATGCTATCACGCCACATTCTCGCTCAGCATGCAGCTTCGCCACCGGATCTCTGGCCCGATCTCTGGTTCTCGGCTGTCTGATTGGGTCCCCTGTGATCCTGCTGGGAGGGGAAGCATGTGAATTCCTCATGAGTCCTGTCAAAACAATTGCATTAGTATTCTGGTTGCTTTGATGTGCTGCAAATCCGACGACCAAGTTCTCTTTTCATTCCTGCATTTCCTCGCAACACACCATTATTGAGTTTGTCTGCATAACGAGCCGCGTTTAACTCAAACCGTTAATTATTGAAAAGCTGCAATAAAAGCCGTGTTTACCGCACAACGCGTGTTCTCGCTGCGAGAAGCAACGCATAGGAAGCGCTGTCACCTTGCAAAGTATAGAATTATTTCAAGCGACGCACTCCAAACAGTCTTATCTAAATTTGGAGTGTTTCCTTCCGGTGCCAGCTGAGCATTACAGCACCCTTGTGAGGGACCTTGAGATGCTCGGCACAGGCTGTACAGTAACCAAGAGTCTGTTCTGTAATCTAAAGTGGCTGCTGCTGTCCTCTAGATTGCAGGCATTGTGCTGTCCCAGATCCTGATCTCTCAGATCCAAGATGAGATTACCTCGGTGTTGTGAGAGCGGGCGGACGCAGGGGAAGAGACGAGAAGAAAAGAACTTACAGCACTTCACTCAGCTGCTCTCATAAGTGCAAGGACGTCTTTTCCACCGCCGCCGTATCACCGCCATGTTGGAGAACACATATCTTATTCTTACCGTGCTGCTGCCTTCGGGCGTACAAGTGTGCTGCACTTTATTGTGTTACCGAAACAGTCAGTCACATACCAAGTGCACATTTATTGGTTTTGCTTTTTGTATTGACATTGACATGCAGGTTTCATCTCTGAAAGTATTTATATTTAAATGTGATAAGTTTGCTAATAAAAGTATTTAAAGCACTTCTGTTCATGGAGACAGTGTGATATACATTCATTAGATGCTTTAGCTTCGTTTATCATCAGAACAGAAACCTTGACGTGTGTGAAACGTTGGTCTTAAACAGATTAATTCAATTCAATTCAATTCAATTCAATTTTATTTGTATAGCGCATATTTACAACAACAGTCATCTCATAGCGCTTCAGATTAACACGTCCACAATCTGAAATCTGCACAAGATTCAACAAACAAACGCTGGAATGCATTTTGTTAAATACAGTAAAATTGAAATTGAAGAAATTATTGAAGCTTAGCACAGATTTATGTCACATTTCATTTCTTAAAGTCACTTTAGCAGCGTCCTCACTCCCGGCTTTTAGCGGCTAACATGTGCTTTGCCTTTAAGCTCAACAACTGCTCCGGCTTTCTACCACCTGTTGGTCGGAGCAGTTATTGTCAGACGGCTGTAAATCAGCAGCTCGCTGCTGCTGTGAATAGACGCAGTAACTAAACCTTTATATTTTAGCTTCTAAGTCGACCCTTGTGCCGTAGCTGGCCGCGTACGAGCGAGGAAGGCGTGTTAATGTGATATTAAGTAATAAACAAAGCGGCCAGCTGCTTAGGTAACATGGAATAAAATAATAAAAGTCAGTTTCTTTGGACTTTGCCGACACACAGCCGAGGTTCTGAGTAACTTTATTATCGCTGTAGCGCTAGTTTGCTAACTGGCTAAATGTGGTAGAAGTTGTTGCGCTTGTTAGGGTTAGGAGCATTTAATTAAACAGTAACACATAAAAAATGAAATGTGTTATTGGGAAATATAGAAATATAAACTAAAAAGAGAAGTAAATTATTTCTTACATTATTTTTCAAATCATGGTCTTTTTAATTTTATTCTATAATGTTTTCCAGGTCAGTGTTCTTCTAGAATGATTTATTTATTATCCAACACTTGGAGCTTCATATGAAAAGCGCACTAAGAATGAAAAAAGAAAAAAGTGCTGCATAAAGGTTTCAGCTGTTTTCACAACAATGTGAAGAATTCTCCTAAAGCCCAACACCGGCCCAGCAGATTACAGCCGGGCTCTGATGGACTCTTTTTCTCTTCTTGTTGCTCGGCGCACCTTGCAATCATCTCAGACGTGGAGCGCCCGAGCTCTCTGCATCAGACGGTGGGTCAGAGGGGAGTTCGGCCTCACGGCATCACGCTCCACCACAAGACATCTGGGGGAATTCAGCACAGCACAAGACAGCGCCAAAAGATGAACACAGATTCAAAGAGACTCCGGGCTGAGAGACTAACCTGATCAATAATGAAAGCATTACATGGCGTACAGACAGCGAATGTCAGTTACATAATGGGAGCATGAAAACAGCTTGTGTTCTGTGTGCACATGGAAAGACAGCAGCTAAAAGAAAAGTGGAGTGGACAGCAGTCCCATCAGCAGCTATACAGTATCATGATGAAATCCACTGGTTCAAATAATGCAAGACTTCTCTTTTTTCTCCCCCCTCCTCTCGCTCAGTCTCTCAGCAGATCCTACATGAAAACATGGACGGCAAAGATGCAAAACACTGAGATGGGAAAAGGCAGAAGCGCCCCGTGTTTGGCCTGAAATCCCTGGTGTGCATTACCTTCCCAGTTTCTGGTGATGCTTATTCTCAGATTTCATGGCTGCGTGAATAAGCAGTTGATTGAACAGATCCCTCTGTAAACAACAATAGACAAAGCCATTAGTAAACACAAGCCTCCTCCGCGCTATACGCTCAGTGTTTCCACCTTTTTGCGTTCGCCTGTATGTACACTGTTGCACCTTGGAGGATGGTTTTCTGAACACGGAGAACATAAAAAGTCCATCAGCATCCATCACAACGATTCATTATTCATACGTTGGTGCACTGCGCTCCACATTCTCACACTATGTGGTATGTTCACAGACTGAGAAGCTGCAGCCCTCGTGCTCGCCGCTCTTCACCTCTGGCCTGTTTTTGCGGCAGCAGGGATTTCAGTTTTTACTCAAAACAAAACAATGCAGCCTGATCGATGGTATTCAAAGAAAATAAAGCCTCAAGGCCGAGAGCTTTTCAACGGCGCGATGAGAGCGCCGCGGTTTGGGTTTGATTTTGTTTGTTCACCTCCGCCGTCCATTTCCATGAAGCTCACCTGCGCGTCACTGCCACCTACGTCCACCATGCGGTAGCGCAAAGGGTACAGCAGCTCCATGGCCTGATTGTAGTTGCCCTGGTTGTACTCCATCATGGCCTGACACATGGGGACGCCGATAGTCCCCGCTAGCTGGTGCTGCTGATTGTCCCCTGGCTGCCTGTGAAGCACAGAAACCGAGAAGGAACAAGCAGCCGGATAAATATAGTTCCTGATGCAATTCAAAGAATGTGTCATTATTAAACAATTCCTGGTTGTAGAGCTTTCTGGAAACTTTTAACCAGATTTAGCGTCTCTGCCAACCAGTCATTTAGTGGATTAAATTCAGGTTCAGTCCAGACTTCTGTAATATATGCAGCAAAAACTTTGAGGTGTGTAAACTCACTGAGAGGAAAAAAGTCTGATTATTACATCTGTTCACGGCCAATAAAGCCGATTCTTTAAGTTTTAGTCGGTAGAACTTAAAATTCTAACATGTGGACGCTTTAAACACGTCTTCAGACTGACAGGAGATTTACGGCCATCACCACAGCTTCAAGAAAGAAAAGTGTTTTTGCTGAACATTATGATGACAGATGACCTTTCACATTCTGGATATAAACGTCATCACTTCATCAGTTTATGCTGTTTTTACATGTGTGAAGAAGCCCTCCAGTGAAGCTGGAGCTCCGTCACCTTGGTATCGTGTCTGGATGATGTTTTTAGATCCTACAAGACACACGCTGGTGGAAGCAACAGCGTAGAGCTACATCAAAGCTATTTTACAGCACAAAGGAATTATTTTTTATTGAAAACAAAAGTTTAAAAAAAAATAAAAGGGTTTCGTGGGATCAAAGAAAGCACGCTTCAAATCAGGACATCATGAAGTCCAAGTCAGATGTAATTCGGTTCCCTTCAGGCTTTCCTAACATTCACCATAATGGGATGTACAGAAAACCCAGAAACGCAATGTCTACAGTCACAGCTGCTGCTGTCGGCACAAAAAATCCTGTTGGGTTTATTTATTTGGAGAGAAACATCACTACCTGCTCTCAGATATCAAAGCTGCCTTTCTATTCTGGTTTTCTTCAATAAAAGAAACTGTAGTTCACAGAAGTTACGCCGACACGGAAACTCTTCCATCAGATTATCATGTACAATCAGACAAATTTACTAAATCTACAGGAGAAGCTGGAGGCTGGGGTATTTATACAGGCTGACGGGGGTATTAATGTGTGTTCCCACTGAGGAGGATTCGCCTCACTGTGAGGCCAAAGAATCCAAACTGGAGTGAAGCTTTCCAGGATTAGCCAACGCCGAACAGTCGCTACCTCCGACTGGAGAATCACACTGCGGCAGAACGTGGATTACGAAAAACTGTGCGATCCTCCCGAGCCGAGATAATGAAAGTGACACGTTACATGTGAGCGATAACATTAAATGAATGCAAAGCTCGAACATGCCTGCAGCCTTCCTGGTGAGTCAAAGCGAAGCCGCGTTGGGGAGAAAACATGGTGACGTTCAAGATAACACCGCGTCTGTGACACAACATGACGACGTGAGGGTTGGCTTTAAATGGCAGCTTTTATATGTGGGACAAAATGGAGCGGCCAGGCTGTCAGCGGTCGGAACATCAGAACCACAGAAGTCCACAGAGGCAGCAGCTCCTGGTACAACATCTGCTTCAGAGGGAAGACCCTTCTCCCCGAGACAGGCTGCAGCTCTGAATCCCTTCCTGACTGTACGCTCTCTCTCCAGCTCACATCCTACGCGTAGCCTTGTTTCTCCCTCTGTTTTACATAAGGCTGCTGTTGCTCTTATGCAAGGCTGCCAGAGTGTTGAGGTGTGCACTGAGGAGAAGGAAATGGTGCGGAACTTACTTCGCTAATTCCTGGAGGCCCTCCAGCAGACGCTGACTCGTCCCGCTCTCTTTAGCTCCCAGCGACACCATGAGGAAGTGGAGGTCATTGAACAAGGTCACGTGATCGTCGGTGTGCGGCTGCGTCACCTGGAGCAGCTGCTTCCAGCGGTCCTTCACACACACTCCTGAGACACACAGCAACACAAACGTTGATTTAAGGCTGCAAAACACATTTTCTGAACTAGTAGGGTGGTCAATTCATTTCTGAGATGTGGTCGGAGGTTCTGCTAATTACCCTCATTTTCAACGCTGCACTTTGCGTCTCAGGTTAATGAAGTATGATAACTGAGATCATCTCGCCTCATTAGCAGTTTTGCGTGTCTTAAATTGTCTTAAATTGGATGCTGCAGTTGCCCTTCAGCTCGTTAGCAGCACATTAACAAATGTTTCAGCATTTTCATCTGGGCAAATGGTGCAATTTAAAAGATTTCCTTCTAGAGCAAAGGATCACAAAACTACGTAAACAGCACTCAGGCTCCAACGCTGCATCTACGCTACCTTCCATTTCCAGTCTGCACAGCATGGAGCTGGCGTCCACAGTGTCCAACATGGATCCTGAGGCCTTACAGCGCTTGAAGACCTGAGGGAAGAACGACATGCTTTCACTGTTCGTCTCAAACGCTGATGGATGGAACACGTGACTGCAGCAAGACGACATTTTTCAAAGAAATCAAATTTTAAAGCAGACATGTATGTTTTACGGGATTCCCCCGATGTCAGCGTTAAACATTCACGAGCTTCAGCCAATGTGATGTAAGAACTTCTGTTGTGTTCAAACTCAAGTAAGTAAGTGAGATTATGAAATGTTCTTCTTGTGAAGGTACAGGACATCAAAGAGCTCCACGTTCAAATTGTCTCTCCTATTTTTAGAGCGTCTGAATAAAAAAATAATCAGCTCTGGCAGTTGACAGTGAAATGGGTGTGGGTGGTTCCTTGGCTTTCACATCTTCTTGTGGATTTGACTTCCATTTGCTCACACTTAGCCTCTTGACTCACAGCGAGCACAACACGCTGCTGCTAGCCTCCGTCCCCTGAGTGCTGGTGCATGCATGACTCTCAAAACATCTCCGACAGATATACCATCAAAGGCTCGATGCACAAACCAACCTGAGCGTCGTATATCTGCAGCGCGGCTTCGTATTGGCCCTGTGGGGGAGGAGGACGAGGAGGAGGTGGTGAGAGAGACGGATTTGAGTCGATTCAGACTTGAGAGATAAGCAAGGTTGATGAATTGTATTTCACAGATGCAAACACAAATTAATCTCACAATATAATCAACTCCAGACTTCATATTACCCACAGGAAACGATATCATAAATACGAGTCCCGCTATTCCTCCTACTGTCAGCTACTCGCTTGGCTGAAAAAACTCATTATAATTTATATTTACCTTCTCAATGAAGTACAGAGCCCAATGCCAGTAGTTATGACTCGCCAGCACGTCAGACACCTGGAATTGAACATTGCATATTTCAAATAGTTTTCCTTTACCTTTTTTCATTTCGTAATTTAATTCTCTGGAACTCTACAAGGTTATCGAGACGTGATTCATCAGAGGAAAAAAAAAAACCAACACACCACTGAGAAACAACCGTAGGCCCTACCTGCCAGTCCTTCTCTCTGCCCTCCATGAACTTCAAGCCTTTGTCCACCTCTGCCTTCATCTCACAAACATGGGCCACGGAGTGGACGCTCCAAGCATCATCCGGAGCCAGAGCCAGGCCCTGCACAGAGATCCACACCGTGAAGCTGGGAGAAGCAATGACGGGTGCAGGAAGAAATACTGACGTCTTACAGCACAGTACGATGACAGCTCAGATGTAATTACACGCTCAAGTCGCCGCTACTATCTTCCATTTGGTCCACGATGTTCCTCAATCTTTTTTTTCAAGTGACCCTCGTGCTGTAGCTGCTTTGTATGCATTAGGCATTCAGCGCAGATGAGTCAGGGCGCCGGGGTCTGGACGAGCTGCTTATTATTGTTGGTCTTTGACAGCAAATTACTTGCTGAATTGAACTGACACAATCAGCAGAGGCAGAGACAGCCTGGAACACCCGGCGACAACAACAGCGTGTACGACACAACATAATGGAGAAGAAAGTCTCACCTCCATGGCCACTTTCTCTGCCTGGTCGTAGTAGCGAGTCTCCAGGAGACCAAAGGAATAGAGTCCTTTCAAATAGCTGAGGGCACACACACACACACACACACTCTCATTACAAAACACAGAAAGCACTGTTTTTTACTGCTAGGATGATGAAAAGCAGCCACACACCATTAAATATAAGAATCCTCAGTCCTGCTCATGATGATTACGTCTCCTTTATGTGTTATATATCGTATGTATTACAGCCTAATGCATCCATTACGTCCATAACACACTGAAATCAATCCAAAATCTCTTCTTTCTTTGATTCCTTTCCTATCTGTAGGTCAGTATAGTTCATATTTGATTCGTATCGTGTGCTGATGGTCGCTCTCTCTTGCCACTGCTGCTGAACAAAGAGTAATTCAAGTGTCTGATTGGATGATTGGATGTTTTAGTCGTGCACGCTGTCTTCTATACCAGGACAAAGGCATGTGTGGCTTCCAGTGGGGGAGCACTCTGGCCACCGAGTCCCTCATCGGGATTTGGGCTCCCATGTAGAAGTAGGCATCGTGGGCAAACTTGAGGGCCAACAGGTCGGTGGGATGATCCAGGAGAATATCTTCCCATACGTTACTGGCTTTTGGAAAATTCCTGCAAGAAAAACGAGCCGCCGTCAGAGACGAGTCCTGGGCAGCAGCAGCGAAGGACAACAGAGCGAGTGCACCGCCAGAACCACAGATGTCAACATGTTTCGTCAGGAAATTATATAATTAACTTCCAAGACAATATTGAGGAACCAAATGGCTCCTCGGTATTACAGTATATCCGACTGTACCGCGGGGAAATAAGATGAAACACAAAGATTACTAGCTGGATAGCGACTGGCTGCCTCGCTGGCATGAACCCTAACAGATGATGTGAAGCACGTGGATGCATCACATGTAGCCTCATACGCTCAGGGGCTGAACATCACCTGATGAATAAAAACACTGTGGTAGTTTAAAAGAGCCCATTCTCTCTTTCACAAGCAACCCATTTCCTCTGGCTTCTCTCTGCTCTGATGGGACCCAACATTTACTGAATTATAAAACTGTGACACACAAGATTTAATCTGTGGAAGCGTCTCTCTGTGGGGTGTCTTTAATAATATCATTACCTGAAACACATGTATTTCATTATTAAATATATTTCACATTATGCTCTATAAGTAGAAGCTTTAATGGAATTACAACAGGAGCATTTTGATTTTACTGATTAAGTTTGTTCATATATTTACAGCAGGGGTTCATGTTTGGATAAAAAAGTGTTCAACTGGTCACATTTTTGCTTTTTGGTATAAATGTGATGGGTTCCCAGTTGGCATAGTAGTTATAATACAGTTAATCTTATTGTTTTATATTCACTTCTTTATGATTCAGCCACTTATAAACATTTTGGTTTGACCGGCACACATTTTATTTTATCCTGTGAAATGCCAAACACAGTAAAGGTGGAGCGAGTCGTTCTCATCCAACACACTTGTTGTCAGACTCAGTGAATCTCCACACCGTCGACTAGCCGTCCACTCTGTTGGTCTGGTGTTTGTACTCGGTCCTGGCAAACAGACGAAGTGGCTCAGTGGCTTTTTTTTTTGGACTTTTTACAGCCCAAAGAAGCATCTGCTCATTTATATTTAGTTCATTAATATTAATCTATGTAGTGAGTATAACTGTCTTTAAATTAAGCCGAACATGCAGGTTTTGTTTTCACCATTTCAAAATGTCTGCATGATGACAAACACATTTTTGTATTTTCTATAGTTTCATACCTTATTTCCTGATTATAAAAATGTGTTTCTTACATAGAACTATTATTTTTATGTATTAAAGGGGGTCATCTGTACGCGACAGAATTTAATACCTTTCTTTTGAAGCTACCCTTCATGAGAGAGTCCTGTCTGGGTGGGAACAGTGTCTACAGTCTCACTCCTCCCTCTGTTCTGACGGTATCTGCTGGTTCTGGACCTTACCCGTGTGAGAACAGCTCCATGGCTTTGACATGAAGCCTCTCTCTCTCAGAGATCTCCTGGCTGTTGGCGAGCTCCACCGTTCGCTTCACGGCGCTGGCCAGACGCTCATCCAGCCGGGTGCTGCTGCCAGTTCCCACCACCTCCAGCCCGGTACTGATCACGTGGCCCATAACTGAAGGGAAAACAAACAACTCGGGTCTTGTCTTTGCGGACTTTGCCTCTGCTACCATGAAAAATCACATGCACTTGTGAAGATTTTGGCATCGACCTGCAGCCAGACATGAGCAGACTGTTGCACTCGAGAATTCAACATTAAACTTAAAGACTTCAAATTGCTTTCCTCATGCAGGTATATGAAAAGATCATCATCAAAAAGCTGCCTCGAGCTCTCTGGAGCATCAAAAAGTGTTGAACCTGCGTGAAAGAGGGTTGACTCATCTGCATGAACAACAACTAGATATTTAAAACATCTGATAGAAGCTCAAACTGAGGCGACCAACCAGAACTAACGATGACAGAACGTGAAGGAAGTGACCTCCTCCGTGGTTATTTACAGTGTAGAGGCCATGCAGCCATTTGTAATTAGATTATTTTAGCAGCAGATAAATTTAGCACCTTCATCATTTTCTCATGTTCTTATTCTTCACTTTGAACCTTGACTTGCTGACTTCTTCTGTATTTTTAACTCCTTGACGCCTTCCGGCCACGTCCACTTTGAAAGTTTCCTTTTCAGAACTTACCGGGTCAAGATAAAGACTGAGCCACATAAATGAATGATAGCTGATGCCATATTTATTTACCAAAGTTAGGGTCAGCTGCCTGGATAGCAGAAAAGCATCCTTCGAATCCTCCCAAGGTTTCATCGTTCCTCCATTTCACATACTGGGAGCCATACAAAGCAGAGCTGTTAGGGTGGTTTTCATTCATATATGCAGCAGTCTGCAGATAATCTCTGCGTGCAAACTGTACGTATGCAGTGCCTACAGAAAGTATTCACCCGTCTTGGAAGCTTTGTCCTTTTATTGCATTCCAGCATTGAATCATGGTCAGTATAACGTGGCTCCTCTGACAAAAACATAAAACAAGTAATTGCATAAGTATTCAAGCTGCAGCCACTTTAAAGGTGCAGTAAACCGCTAAAAGTCACACATCTAGTGAAACGGAGATCATCTGAGAGCCATGAATGTGTCTCAAGTGACTATAATGTAAGGACACCTGTATCTGTCATCAGCATATCAGCTATAACTGGAGACAAGAAACACACCAAGCAACTCAGGGAGAAGGTATGGATGCAAAAGGATGCAAAAACATTCAAAGTCACTGAACATCCTGTGAAGTGAAGTTAATCCAACATTATGAAATATAGCACATTGGTAAATCTGACCCAGAGCAGGTCGCCCTCAAAAACTGAGTGAGTGTGAGTGAGGAGGACACCAAGACACCTACGAGTCCTCTGAAGGAGGTACTAGAAAGAGACTAGTGAGGGAGGACACCAAGACACCGACGAGTCCTAAATCTCAGCTACAGTTTGCCAGAAGACCAGTGAGAGACTTTAAAGTCAGCTAGAAAAATGTTCTTTGGTTTGATGAGACCAAAAATTGAGGTCTTTGGGCCTCAAACGTGACACTATGTTTGGCAAACACCAAACACCGCACATCATCCAAAACACACCATGTCCACGTTAAAGTATGGTGGTGGCAGCATCATGATGAAGCACGGTGGTGGCAGCATCACGACGTGGGGAAGCTTCTCTGCAGCAGGCCCACAGACGACCATTAAAGCTAGAGTGTAAAATAAATGTAGGGAGACCCTAGAAAACAACCTGATGCATTTGAGAACTGCGACCTGAGAGGCAATCTGTTTTTTTTTTTTTAGTGAGACAATAACCAAAGTGTGCAGGGAAACACAACGAGGTAAAAGTTCAGGAGTTTCCGGGTCAGACCTCAATCCAACTGAGAATCTGTGTCTAGACTGTTCACTCACAATCCGAGAGCAACTTGACAGCTCGGGCAGTTTTTAAAGGCACAATGATGTAAGATGCAGCGTCCAGATGTGCACGGCTGGTTGAGACGATCAGCACAGGACTCCATGCTTCTGTTGCTGCTGCACACAAACCGAACAGGGTTGAACACTGATGCAATCACTTGTTTTATGTTTTACAGTCTCACTTGACTTGGAAGCTCTCTTTTATTTGTTGCTTTGTTTAGTCTTTTTAAAAAAAAGAGGCTAATTATATTTTTTTTAATGCAATGAACGGGGGTGAATACTTTCTACAGTTAATGCATACTCAGCAGTTCATCTCAGACTGTGTGTGAAGGTGTGTGCTGGGCTACCTGTGTGAGGATGGCATCAAACAGTTTGCAGGCTTCATTGCTGCTGGTGGACAGCTGGAGACCTTCTGCTCTCCAAGCCTGAAAAAAACATGATGATTGTGGTTCACACTGAGGTCTTCTGTCTGTCTGTCTTCCAGTTCAGCCAGTACATGTTATCTAGGGTCGCTGTCAGGGGTTACTGCAGGTCAACGCGCTGACTGAAGCATTGAGCAACACATTTATCCACGTCCACGTTACATTTAGCATAATTTTATTAGTTTGTTATAGAAGTTTCTCTATCTTACTGTCACTGGATCTACATTTTGTGGAACAAAGTCCCATCCGCTAGTTGCATTCATGCGAACAGCCCTTAAATCACGACTTTGTTTCCTGACAGACTCCGTTTCTCTCTTTAAAAGTTTATATTCAGCTCATCTTTACCTGACAGTCCCTGTAACTCGCAGGCAGCATGTTTAGAGTCCAGCTTCAGTCTCTGTCAGCTTTGAGAGTTCAGCTCGTTCGTACCAAGTTAAAAACAAAAAAGTGACAACAGGAAGTGAAAGTTTTATTATGGGCTCGCTTTCAAAGTAAGAGCACTAGCAAAGCGTTTACGATATACAGAGCAGTGTTTGCGTTAACTGGAGCATGCTGTCAGTGATTAACCTTTAGCTGTGTTCAGTCTGTGGTGGAAAAATATAATGAGATAAAAAATAGAGAATAATTCGCCACTAGATTTTACTGGGTTGTTTTATTTTGTTAACTGGTCACCTGTTAGCGTTTTCCGGATAAAAGGTCTAGTCCACATATCAGTTAGTTTATCAGTTTGCTCTGGATGATGAAAAATATTGATTGTTAGATAAAGATGTGACCAGGACCAGAATGTTCTGATCCAGCTCTGACCTTTTAGTGGCCTACAGAATGCACCAGAATGCACTTTAAGATACTGGGCCAGAGGTCTTTGGTCTGGTCCAGGACCCCCTGAACATGAGGTGGTCTTTGTGGTCAGGAGGAAGTTCAGAGTCAATAAAACACTTCTATAGACGAGCCTTCTGTCTCCTCATTCTTACATAAAGCTGTTTACATCCTCTGACACTGTCTTCATGTTGTTTTGAATCCTGGTGATTTTATGACTCGTCGGTTTCATTTTGCTGCTTCGTGAAGCTCTGTGACTTTGAAACGCGCTCTAGAAACAGAGATTATTATTATCTTGGTTTGAAGAATTGATTTTTTTTAAAAACAAAACACGGATATTCAGCAGGCGGAGAAGATCCAACAAAGTTCATATTAACTGCTTTACGAGAAATGTGCAGCGCTGAAGGAACTGAGGATCTGTTTGCTGTGCCTCGGCTGTTCAGATGTCCCCCATTCCTTCTTTATTCTGTCTCCTGTTAGTCAACCAGCTTTATGAACGCGCAACATTCAACTGTTTTAAACTGTCTGGTTCCATCACAGAGAACCCTGAACCGGTTACAGAGTGAACTATTTATCACAACATGCTGCACATGCTAAGAGTATAAGTGGTGGAGTGAGTTCCATCTTCGGGGCACTTCATGTGCTGAAGAGTCCTCGGGCACGACAGTGAATCCCAGGACGCTCCCTTCGGCAGCCGTGAGCAGGAAACCAGTAAAACGCTCTGAGTAGCACTAAAGCAGAAAAGCACCATGTGAGTGCAGAACATTCAGCATTTAGTACGTGTGCTGCTACAACCCCGACTCCATGTAGCCTGACTGTGAGCATTTAGGTTCATTTCTTTGCTGCATCAGATAAAAAAATGATTTTGGTGTATTCATTGAGGCAGAACTCGTACAGACATCGGAGGTATTGTAAGATCTCCAGCTGTAAAGGAAGCAGGAAACCAGCCGACGTTAACTCTCTAGAACAGGGGTGTCGAACTGCAGTCCTCAAGGGCCGCAATCCTGCATGTATTAGATGTTTCCTTCTTCCAACACACCTGATTCACATGATCAGCTCATCATCAAGCTCTGCAGAAGCCTGATAACGATCCTGATCATTTGAATCAGGTGTGTTGGAAGAAGGAAACATCTAAAACTTGCAGGATTGCGGCCCTCGAGGACCGGATGTCGACACCCCTGCTCTAGAACCTCCTCATAAGTACGACTCACACAATCAGGAAGCCGGAGACGGACGAGTAAAAGAACAACTGCATTGTTTTATTGCTGTTTTCAGCATACATCCAACACCCCTATGTATTTTAGCTACATGAAGCATTTACATTACAAGTCATGTGTCAACAGAACAGTTTTTGTTTTTTTTAAAAATTAGGATTCATTTTCTTTACATATAATACAATTTGCACACATGTTAATAAATATCAATACAATCATGTCAAACTGAGCACACACCATCTAAAACAACAACCCTTAAAATCGTGTAACTTTGTTTTTGTGTGTTTTTATTCACAGCTCATACCAAGTCATACATACAGCCGCTAGTGTTTCTGTGCTGGAAAACAAGGGCCGCTTGGATTTTTACAGTTTTTACAGTCAAATCTAAGAGCCAAAAAAACAAAAAAAACACGGCTTTTACATTTAACCGCTCACCAGATAAACCATAAAGTTTGATTCAAGTCGCTCACGTTGCATTGGTTGAGTGGCCTGTTTCAGATGATCGATGCTGTTTGTGTGGGGGGACAAAAAAACTCAAACAAAACCAGTTCCAGTGGGACACACGGATACGTCAGAAAAACCAAAATATAACTTAAGAATGAAAATGAAAGAAGGCATCTTGTTGGAGGGTGACGTGATCACGCTGTCCGATATCGCAGCATGTTCACAAACAGAGACAGTCCTGTGGCACGAAACGTGTGACGTACGATCTCCCGTTAACAACAATGACGTCAGAGTCATTAATAAATCACATTGTTAATACAGTTCTCGGACAGCCGCACTACGTCGGTGCTGTTCACCAGAACCATCCGAATCCATATTGAGCAGGTGTTTGTAAACGTCAGTGTGATGTACAGTGAACGGCATCTCACGGAGAGGCCCGTCATCATGGTGAAATGCTTAAATGTTCATATAACGAGTTTGTAGCTCTGCGTCCTAAATACCAAAGACGATGTAAAGTTCTTCTATGTGCCTGCAGCCTTCGTTCCTGACATGCAACGGCCTACGAGTGCACGGCAGTTATGCACGAGTGCAAGATAATGAGATTCTGGGCACTCTCCTGTGAATGCAAAAGAAAAATAAAATGCTTATCTGTTAAAAGCAAACAAAGATAATAAATACATTTAAAAAAACCCAACATGGCCATATTTAATGGATTCTTAGTGTTGACTCACCAGCCGCTCTGTGGGGGGGAGGGGGGCAGAGAAAAAAGGAGCCTTTCATGGCCTGTTTGTGGTTCATTAGGATGCTGAAGTCAGTTTGTCAAAGAAAAGAAAGGCAGCTTCAGAGGATGTCCGTCCTGCAGTCGCAGACTGAAAGCCCGAGCCTGGAGACATCGCCGCAGCCTTTAAACGCACCTCCGTCGCTTCCTTAGCGGGAGACCGGCGACCCTCGTCTGCTCAGAACGTCACATGTTCTACACAACTATACACAAAAACACTTCTTCTTTTTTACAATTTCCTTTACATCAGCAGGACCGAACTGCATTCTTCCCTTTAAATAATCGAGAGTCTTTAAACATTCTCCCAAAGGCCCCCCACCACCACCACCACCACCACCTCCTCCCTCCTCCTCCTCCTCCTCTGGCATGAGAGGATCCACTTCAAGGCTGGGATGATAAAGTTGTGAATACACTCGCCTCTCCACCCACAGAGAGAGAGAGAGAGCAAAAACTGCAGAGTGATTAACTCGGACTGCCTTTGGGCAGAAGATATGTAAACGCTGCAGACTGCTTCAATGTCAGAGGCAGCCCTAGTGAGTGTGTGTGTGTGTGTGTGTGTGTGTGTGTGTGTGTGTGAGTGTGTGTGTTGTGTTAGGGGGAGTCTTTACACATTCACTGCTGTAGGTGTGACAGACCGACCGCCTGTGTCAGTGTTCAGCAGACTAATCAAATGCAGAGATGACCGTCTGACAAGCTGAAAACCCCAAAAACTTGACGAGCAATTATTTCCCTCCCGTTAGGCCCAGTTGAGGTTGAATCCTTTGGAGAGCATGACAGCCTCCAGGTCTTTGTCCTCCTCCTTCTCCCGGAGCCTCTGCTCCTCCAGGAGGGCCACCAGGGCGTCGCGCTGCTCCACCACCTCCAGCATCTCGTTCAGGATCTGCTTCTCCTGAGCCAGCTCCTTCTCGGTTTTCAGGTGATCTGACAGCAGAGAAGGAGAGATTACACACAGATAGAAGCGTTTTGAACCGAACTGAGTGGGCTGCTGGCTAATTAGTATTCGTGCGCTCACCTTCCACAGCCATCCTCTCCCGGAGCTCCTGCTGCAGTCGGCTCTGTCGGTCCTCCAGCTCCAGCTCTCTGGCACTGGGGGACGGAGAGAAACAAGAACAACAAGCTAAGTTTGCTTCCCTAATGAACTGTAGCTGTCAACATCGATGTGTTTCAACAGTTTCTTCGTTTATCTATGCAGAATTTAATAAACACTCCAAAAAAAAAAAAAGGGAATGAATTGTTCATCTCGAAGCTTTTAGTAACTGAGATAACATCGGCTAATTTAATGACTTGTCAGAATGTAATAAAGCTGTTTCTCTAAATGTGATCACGTATCGCATCAGGCTGAGGAATGATGATGACTTCATAAGGAGCGATCAACATTAAACTCATCATGTATTATTAATAATAAGCATAAAATAAGAAGGTAATAACTCTGCGCTGGTCCATCAGCTGTAAATTCTGCATTAGATTATAATTGCCTTGGCATAAATACTAAATCCCTAAATGATGAAATATTATTCTAGCATCAGGCGATTTATCAGAGGCGGGGACGGGAGCCGTGGCGACGACAGGACTGTTTATCGGTCAGCTAACTGCAGTTTGGTGGCGAGTGGAAAACCCTCTCAGTGGTATAAAGAACGCAGTGATCTTCATACTTGGACGCATCCCAACAGTACCGTCCACACGTCACACCTTCCACCTGATCCAGACTAAAACTAACCACGTCGGACTCGGCTGCTCTTTGAGAATGAAGCTAAAACAACGTGCTAGAAATGGCCGAGTTGAGAGGTGAGATGTCCTCATGTTGACATTAAAACACAGCCGCTGCTACGACATGGTTTTAATTTGACCCTCATCTGACCAGGAAGCCACAGGAGATCAAAATGACTTTAACCAAAGGGGTGAAGAAGACACGCTATTAAAACGGTACCAAAAAACGACCAAACAAGGTGTAGCTGTGGAACACCAGCTGCTCTCTTTAGTTAGACTTCTGTTTTAATTAGAGTTGAACCATCAGAACCTGGAGCAGTTTCTGGAGGTTTACTGCTCCCGTTATATTTTTACTGACTTTGGGTCCATTTTTCATGACGACATAAACTCCTGCAGCTCCATGGAGGCAGAACAGACGACGGACAGAAGCAGAGAGAACTCAAACATGTCATTTGTGCAGAATGACAAAATTCTTTCCAGCTGCTGTCTGAGCCATAAATGCTCTTTATCATAATAAGTGTAATATATTGTGAATATGCAACAGCCTCCACCTCTGTCCAACATACAGTCTGAGCAATATACACCGTGCTTTGTGCTCATTATTTAATTTAATCCTTTTATAGAGTTTTTTTATATATATTTCTTTTATATTGTATATAGTTGTTTAGAAAGTTTTTACATATATTTTTGTGCACTAAAAGGCTTCACCTTCTGAATCTTATGCCATAAATCATTAAAAAATAAAAGGAAAGCTGAATTATTTATTTTAGAAAACTGACAAAGTGTTAACAATACTGGAAAACACGTTGACGCTGCAGACTACGGAGGTTTTACAGTCGATACTTTTCATTTCATTGAGCAAACACAGGCTGCAGTTCAGCCGAGAACTCCCTTCATTTGTGTGGCTTCATTGATTCTCCATCACCTAAACGGTTGTCCTGATGTGCGCAGAACGTTTTGTTTTTTACCAACTCTGGTTATTTTTGGTGAATGTTTTAAAGAAGACAAAGAAGAATAAAGTGATTTTAATGAAACTCCATTATTTGAAGCTTAGATTTAGTTTTTCAACAAAGCAGCAAATCAGGAATAAAAAGTTCAGGAAAGTTGAAAATCTGTCGTTTCTCTGTTTCTACAGTTCCTGCCTCTGATAAACAGGAAGATATTGGTGATTTTTTTTAATGAGATATAAGATACCAGGCCTTTTTAAACCCACTCTGGGATTTTGCGGTTCTGAGATTTAAAGCCGTACAGCTCATAATAATAATAATAATAATAATAATAAAAATAATAATAATAATAATAATACAGCTGAGCCTGACGAGGAGTAGCTCAACGAGTGTTAAATTACAGTCGCTATGAACAGCTGGTCTTGTTCAACAAAAATAAACACTTAATAAATAAGTGTAATAAATAAAAACATCCAAGTACTATAGAAATATAAGAAACAGATTGAGTAAAGCACAGAAAATCCAGTACAGTAAAAACAGCAGCTGCATCGTCATTACAGGAGTTGTCATAGCAACCAGTGACCTACAGTTATGCTCCATGGAAATAAAAAAACACGTTTGATTTATCAGTAGATCGATCTGCTCGTCCAGCCCACTGGAGTGTACTCACAATATCATGAGTTCTGACTCATAGCGGACCAGGGCGTTCTTCTCCTGCACCAGCTTGAACCACTCCTGCATCAGCTTGGGGTCGTCCTTCTTGCCCATACCTGCAGGAGACGGGGAAGCGAGAGTGAGAAGCCGGACGGGAGGCGAGACGAGATCACACAGAGGAGGACCGACACAGGCGATGCAATGACAGCCAAGCCGGGATGTCCTGGCCGGGGGATGGTGAGGTGGAGGGATGGACTGGACGTGCCATACTTCTACAGATGGCACGCAGACACTGACGTGGCGCTACGGGCTTTATAGCAAGTGCACACATACAAAGCACGCACACAAACCCACATACAGTACCTGTAGCTGACAAAGCTGAGAGTTTGTGTTACCCAGTTTGGCCTTTGTGTGAGACGTAGCTGCTCTCTGGGAGCGACTACCTCCTCCTATCAGGGTGTTTTCTTCTTTTTTTTTTTTTCAGAGTGGGTAATAATAAAACACAAACACACCAATCAGTAGCTAAGACATCACAGAGAAGTAAAATCAAGAAGCTCTGGGTATTCTTCATCCTCTCCTGCCCACATATTGACCCACCAGCAGAAATAAAATCCCTTCAGACCCCATTCATGCTCGGTGGTTTGAGGGTGTATGAATTATTCTCCTGTCATTGCACATTCAATTACGAGTCAAACGTTCATGGGATGACTTATCGCTGAGACCAATAGCGAAGTTCACACTCCTCTATTAAGTCGGCCTCGGGGTAAAACACGTTCAGTGGTGTCGGCATCATGCATCGCTGTTAAGAGAGCGCAGAACAGCTGCTCGCTTCTCCTGCAGTCCCACTCCATTATGCAGAGAAGGCCAGCCTGTGTGGCATGCTCAGAAAGGTCTGGGCCGAGGCGCCCTTTCATTTATCTGACTGCAGCAGGTGGAGCCAAGCGGGTTCAATGAAACACCAGAAGGCGAACCTCGATGCAGCGTGACGTACTTAGCTGGGGAAGAGGAGGCTCTTGCAAAACGAAAAGGAAAAACATTGTACACACATAAATGGCATGGTTGTGGTCTCGGGGACTGGCTTTTGCTAATCGACAGACAAGAGACAGAGAGAGGCAAAGCTGGAGAAGTGCTGCTCACACGGAGAGGAACACAACATGTAGACACACAAAACTTATTCTTCCGGTTTCCCTTAAACTACTGCGGCCTGATCCACCACCACCACCCCTCAGCCCGCGGCACTGGAAGCACACGTTCTACCGACAGGTGTTAGATGCAGAAACAAACCAGGTGATCCATTCATGTTCTACGACTAGTTGTGAGTAATCCACAACAGATCTTCACTCCATGCACTGCTACGAATACAAACCTGCCTACGAGCCGGCCGCGCTGCAGCCTTTCATCGTTTTATCATCGTTTTATGACTACATGACACTTTGGACATTCGTTTAAGACGTAACTCCTAAAAAATGCTGCAACAGTGGACACTGCAGTGCAGACTGAGGATGCATTTAGACCAAACAGGAAACAGAATGCATGCTGTTGATTAAAGACGACGTACAGGCGAGTCGTTTCCCTGCAGCTACTCTACCTGGGTTTTACCAGTAATTTAAAGTGTGACTGT
Organism: Stegastes partitus; assembly: GCF_000690725.1. Taxonomy (NCBI): domain Eukaryota; kingdom Metazoa; phylum Chordata; class Actinopteri; family Pomacentridae; genus Stegastes; species Stegastes partitus. Next base: position 295,459 of record NW_007578507.1, on the reverse strand, counting down.
AACTGCAACACTCCAGGACATGCATCAGTATGAATTCACACATACTTTTCCTGCATTATTAACGGCTGCATTTAAACAGTTTGGAAGGTGGTGTCACTGTTTTTTTTTTTTAACCTTTTCAAAACAAAAGACAGAAGAGCCACAGTGTAGAGAACGGCTGCAATAATGTGTTTGTCTGCCATAAAAGTCCCTACACAGGGTAGATACAGTCGTCCTCGGATGTGTTCACAGCCTCCCATTAAAGAAGGAGAACAATAGCATCACTGGAATAAGCTGAAATTAACAAAATTAATAATAAATAAAAATGTATTAAAAATCATGACGTTGCTTTTTAATTGTGGTTCAACAGAAATAAATTTTAAAAAACAAGCAAACCAGCCTGATGGGACCAGTGAACTAACATGTAGCTGAACAACCCTCTGAGCCAATCACTGCTATCAGGTGTTTCCTGTAACTCTCAGTCAGACTTCTCACCTGTTGACAGGTGTTCTGACCCACTGCTCATCAGCAAAGGCCTCTCATTGGTCTGGGACAGTTTTTTATTATTTTTTAAAATGATTCTTTTCAACCAAATTCAAAAGCAATGTGTTATTTCCCTAAACTATAATTTAGCAAATTCTTATTTATTATTAATTTTTCCAGTTTCTAGTTATTTGAGTGTCTTTTCTTTAATGGACGGAGATGAAGACATCCGAGGGCCACTGTGGGTCTTAAAACCTGTTCAGAGATGCTGGAATATTAAAGCTGTGTTATTCTTTACTTGGTTACAGGAAAGATAGAAAACTAAAAGTCAAAAAAATTCCTGCACAAACTCAGACTCTGAGCTTTTCCTCGTGACAATGTTTTAGTGAGTTCTGGGCAGATTCTGGGGAGAAATCTAGCGAGCCTAATGTCAGACAAAACGGTAAAGTCCAGGTGTGAGGAGAATGGGAGGAGGCGCCAAAGGGTGGGGGGGGGGGGGGCAAGCCCGGTTCTGGAGATCCTTACGGTTGCCACGGTAACCTGCCACAACTGTCAGCAGATGCGGCGAGGTTATGTTACCTTCAGGGGAACAGCAGGGGCAGAAGGAGAGAGGTCCTCGGCGTGGCATCTCCACAAAGGGCTCAACTTCCACAAGACAGAGGAGGAGGGGAGGAGGAGGAGGAGGAGGAGGAGAGTGAGAGGGAGTGACGCAGGTGAGCGAGGAAGAAAAGAAGAGGAAGGAAATGATGCAGGAGGAGGAGGAGGAGGAGAGACATCACAGAGACAAAAAGAGTAGAGGACAAAGAGAGTGTGGGAGGAGGAGGAGGAGGAGGAGGAGAAGGGGTGAGGCGAGGAGGAAAATATCAAGGAGAGCAAAATAAAACAGAGGACAGGAGCACTGTGATAGGGAGAAGACAAATCACCTGGAGAGAGGAGGTGGGAGAGATCAGCTGTGTGGTGTGAGAAATGAGAACGGGGGTGAAAAAGAAACAGGAGAAAACAACGAGCCCAGAGCAGGGAGAGGGGAGATCATCGTCTGCTCTGGTCTGCACTCCTTCACTTCATCAATTATGTCAACTATGAAACAGCCGACATGTATGACTGATGCTCAGCACATTAAAGGATTTACCTGCATTATTAAAGCCACTATTACTGATCACCAGGAGAGCTGACACACACATCATTGCTGTGAAGAGGCTCTCGCTGTAAACACCACTTGTGAATGTTTAGACCAGGCGCCTTAACTCGGTGATGACTTTTGAAGTGTTCCTACTTTTGAAGTGCAAATTAAGACCTTTTTTTTTTCTAATCTGCATTCACTAAAAAGATTTTCTCCAAAAGAAAAAAGTAAGATCACAGATTCTACCTTAATAACCTCCCCCAAAGAAAGACCGCAAAACATGTGCAAAGGGAAGAGCAAAGAACTGAAAACGGTGAGAGGAGCGTGGATATGGAGATCACAGGAACACACATGTTAAGGTTTGACATAAACAGGAGAAAGGCTTTCTACGCTGGAGGGGGTAAAACGCTGGATAATTACTACAAGGGACCATCACAGAGGGGAAAATGCAGGTTAGAATATGTGTTCTGGACGGATTGGAGTCCTAATCGTTTTCTGTGGCTTCCCCAAATCATGCAAATAAGGTTGTGAAATGCATCATTTGCTCGTAACGCTCCGTGTAAACCCTCAACTGCATAATAATCAGCAGGGGATTAAACATTCCTAAAGAAAATTATTTAAAAATAACCTGGCCTTTTTTTTTTTTTTGGCAGCTTTTATTCTGAAGGGCACAAATACAACCGCAGCCTGGCATCCACCCAGAGCGCTTCGGTTCTTCATCACCCAACCGAGCACGACAAGTTATCAGAACCCTCTCCCACAGCAAGACACAGAGAATCTAGCAGAAGGTTTCCAAACATTCACACCCACTAAATGAGTTAGATCGAGAGGATGAGACGTCTGAGAGACGTCCGGCCGACCAGTCAGTGGAAAACGTCATCCTCACATCTCAAGCAGCAACAATCAGGAGGACAAAAACCACAGAGGAGCACAAGGTTGCTCAAATATGAGAAGATGCACCTTTTTTTTCCTTCCTCCTCCTGCTACTCACACCAAAAAAAACAAAACAAAACACGATCTATGAAGTAAATGTGAAGAAAAAAGATGCATCCTGCTCATATTCAAACAACCACAGAGAGACGTCTGCTGGACACGGTTACTGCTGACCGACACACAGCAGCTGAGGTTAATGGCTGCGACGCTGCCTATTAGCACATACAACACACACACACACACACACACACACACACACACACACACACACACACTCGGGGGGAGTTATGCAACTGGAGCAGGTATGAGGAAAGTCAGGGGAGCCGTCGTCGGGATTACAGAAGTACAGCAGCACAGAGCCAGGGCAGCGTTTAGTGGGAGTTAGTTCAAGACAGGTTAGGTAACACTTTTACAGCGTCTGTGTGTGTGTGTGTGTGTGTGTGTAGGGGGGAGCTTTGTAAATCTATAACCATATTTTACTTCCATATTCACACGGTGACGAGAGACGGAACAAGTTTGAAATCGTCCGACTGTGTGTCCAGACGGCTCATGTAGGTGAGGCACATGTAGCCTCCTACTCTGTCCCTGGAACTATTTTCCAGGACTTTTCCAGGACTTTTTCAGCCGCTACAGACACTAATACGTCCCTCTCATTCTCTGGAGGTGTTTCCTGCAGCTGTAGCTCCCCCAGATCGTCTGGATATTTATCACTCAGACATGTGATGTTCAGTCTGTGGCTGTGATTTATCTATAAAACATAATTATGACATGATGTGTACCACAGAATAAAGCAAACAATTAGCAATTTCCCTGAGGTCTTGTACTGAAGGGATTAATAAAGTTCTATTGTATTCTTTATTCTAAACACACCCACAGGTCACAGCATGATAACTAACATGACCGATTGGAGTTGGGAGGACGAATCATTTTCCAGGACAACTGAACTGTTTAAAGGACATATCACCTTTTGTTTCTCATTTTCCATGACTGGAAAACTGCTCAGTGATTCTCCAGGTTTTCCAGGACGTGTGGGAACGCTGCTCATTGTAATAATTCCTCTGAAAGATGAGGCTTGAGTCTCTTTTCTTTTTTAATGTTGAAATAATTCTAACACAACCATGGAAAGGTCAACAATCTGTAAAACCATCTGTGGCAGTTTGGGCCACATGTCTGTGATCCCTCTAAATATAAAAGGAAAACAAACTTAGAAACTGTTGTTTTTAAGAACTCCTCAACCAGCTGGAGTAACACGTGTGTTTACGGAGGACGACTCTGAGGCTGAGGTATAGTATTTGTAGTATTTGTACTACTGTGGAGCGAGATGAGGGATAGACTGAAGCTAGCAGGTGCAGCAGTGCAGCTCACTGCTGCATTTTTAATAGTTGTTGGACAACAATGGAGGCATGTGGACGAGAGGGAAAAGCTATATCCAATTTTAAACAGACAATACTTGCTGGTAGGAGCGACTCTTTGGTGGGTTTTGGTCTTTTCATGGGACACAATGCAGAATAAACCGTAAATGAGAATCCGAAGCTCTTTCTTCCTCGTCTCATCCATCACGTCGGCGCTTTTGTTGAATAAACTTCGTCGATCTTAACTTACAAACTGCTCAATCGTGTTACTATTCTTCTACTCGCTGTCGATGCAGCCCTCAGCTCGTTTGCGTTTTAAATCCAGGAAGTCCGTTTGTGGGTCTGCCGTGTTGTACGGCGGGCGTGTGACAAAATAAAAGTTACTCATTAATGCGTTCATTCATCATTCATAAGTTTATGGAGATCAAAGAGGATCTTAAGAGGACAGCATGAGGCCGAGTGTCTGAGCTCGTTTGATGTAACGAGAACTACAAACCCGGTGACGGAGGTGAGGAGGGGGAGGAATGGGGGAGGAGGAGGGAGGAAGAGGAGCAGAACGTGTTGCTAGAAGCCAGCCAGCACAGCCAGCCACTTCAGGGCAGGTATGAGGGGTTCAAAGCTCAGGTAGTCAAAACAAGAGGAAGGACAGATCGGGTTAGCAATTAGGTTAGTTGTAAAGCGACAGGTTTGAAATACATACCGCCCAGATGCAAGTCCAGGATTTCACTGTAATTAGAATCTCCCCAATAGTCTACAATGACAGGGATATATTAGAGATAGGAGTTATTTCAAACGGCCCCAAACTGGGCACACAAACACACACACACACAGAAAATCCTCCAACAACAGCAAGTCATGCACGTTCACACACACACACTGCAGCAACGCTCAGAACAAAGAGAGTCCGTCGGTACTCACCGCCGCTGCTTAATGCAGCCACAGCTTGTGCAACACTACATCTCCCCAAAATAATAAGAGACTGCAACATAGATTTGCTGTGTTGCTGTTCACTGGGTCGGTCCGGCTGCTTTCACACACAGCGGACGTGTCGAGGAAACTGCTCAAATTCAGTTTCTGTTTTGTTTTTTTAATGTGCATTTAATTTGACGAAGCAAGCGAGAGCTGACTCTCTGTTTGGTGCACAATCCTCTGGGTACGACAGAAAAGTCAGCTCTGGATCGCTGCTGTGCGTTCTCAACACCCCAATAACGAACAACGATGAGATGTTTAGTAGATAAGAGCTCAACAAATGTCTGTGTCGAGTCACTCGACTACAGCAAACATTTGCAGAAAAGCATTCTAATATGGACGTTGTCAGCCGGCGAGCCCAATTTAAATTTGGTTTCTTTTACACTCTGATTGCGTTTGGAGAGAACGCAACGTGATCCGAGTAGAGATCAGAGTACAAGAAACTCTCCTCGTTGAGAGGCGGTGAAGAGGACGACACACATCCAGAACGAGCACACACACACAAATCTATGTCGGGACACACATTCTCCGGGACGGCATGCAGCTGGAACTGACGATGGCGGACATGTTATGAAGGAACAGAGATCAACATGTTCGGAGATGGAGAACGGTTGCAGTGTGTCACCACAGATGGAGCCTACGTAACAGTGTCAAAAATAATAATAAAAAAAGGAAACTACAGTAAATCTAATACCTGATCTTCTTTTGTGCTGTTTGGGTAATGTATAAGTACCTTTATACAATCCTTTAAGAGAGTAGAGTAGTAAACAAGTTAAAACAGACTCAGACATTGGATCGGATAAACAGCGGTGGAGAAAAAGTCAATTTGTTTGGTGGAGAAAAAAGTGAAATAAATGCTCGATGCATCTCCGTGCGTGCTTTTGCATGATGAAGGCGCTCGATTTGCTCAGCTAACGGCACCATAAAGTACACTGGGATCTAATATATGTCAAATAAAGTCCTTTATTCTCATAGAAACCCACAACATGTACATAACGCGCCATCGCTAATCGTGCTCACGCCTAACATATAAATTACTCTTCGTCTCAGAGCTACATCGTCTGTGATAGTCCCTTGTCAGAAACAAGAAGTCTTTATGACTTTGGAGAAACAAATCTGTTTTTCTGCAACTAATCTGCGTGCTGAAATATGCTCGGCTACGCCTGGATGGGACCATAAAGGCAGACGGTGATTTCAGCACAACCTAAATGACCACAGAGGGACAGGTTTCGGAGTTACATAATCCTAATCATGGATATTACCGCTGCTCCCTCAGGGGCTCTCTTAAAGGCCCAACTCGTATCACATAAAGATAAATTGTGGCCTCACGGAGCGGGCATCGGTGAGTAGCTGACACAAAAAAAACAACTAGATTTAACTGCCGTACCAGCAGTAAATCACTTGTAAAATATTAATAATAGAAGAGTTATGAAACTCATTACAGCCATTAGCTCGCTGAATGTGGACGTTACGTCTAATCTGCAGCAATATTACAAACACGCCACATGGGACGGCCAGATTGACAACAAATGCATATATTATACGTATATATATGAAGGCATGAGTGGGGAGTTGTTACCTGCTTCTCCTCTCAGAGCTTTCTCCACAGCCACGCCCCTCTCCTCCAGCTGCCTCTGCTTCTCCTCCACCTGCTCCAACTGTCTCTGGATGATCTGAGCCGAGAAGCAACGACATCGTTAATGAAATGCACGCAGGCATAAACACGCAGAGGAACACACATGCACGCTGTAAACAGGTCGGGCGCGTGGAGCAATAACGAGCGCTGCTAATTACAGCTGATTTGCCCCAAACACTCCATTGACGAAACTGTTTACCCTCATTAAAAAATCCATGTCTTAAGGCGCAACAGGAGCGCTGATAATTACAACTTTATTGATGTCTACAAGTACGTACGCCTGCTTTGACGGGCGCTAAAAATGTAATTTAATGATTTTCAGCAGAAGTTATTTCAGTGTTTCCGCCCCACCCACGTGGCCCACACCACCTTCATCTAACTGGTAACGTCATGGAAACGAGCAAATCAGCATCCATCTTTAATAAATGTTTTCCTAATTTATACCTGCTAGTCCTGGTGGCATACGAACTGCACAGAGGACGCTCCCTTTGAAAAGTTTCTCTACTGTAAACTTCAGTGCTGAAGTTTATCTGTGCCACCCAGCAATGGGAGCTAAAAAAGAACTTCTGTTTAGCTTCTGCAAATAGCCACTAAAAGGAAGTGAAATTCAGGCCAGCTAACCACAGCTCCAGGAGAGGAGGCAGCTTAGTGCTGAGTCAGTGGACTGGGAGCCGTGCTGCAGAGTTACGGCATCAATCACAGCGGATTTCCAAACCAAAGGATGCATTTGGCCTCAATCCAAGAGGGTTGAGTCACATTAGAGTGACCTACGGTGTGAAGCAGCTCCGACTAGCAGCGGCTGCAGAAACCATGCTGTATAAAAATACACCTCAGTGTACACGCTTAGACTTAACTGTGTGTTTCAAGACCCCCTCTGGTGGGAATGTTTTCTTTTTTTAAACTTCTATGATGTTTTAAACGCTGGATGATGTATGATGAGGGGAAAAAGGCAGTAAACACCACAGATGAGCATTTCTACCTTGAAACTGCAGCGACAGCTTCAAATAAACGGATCGACACTTCCTGGATTTCATACATCACAAACCTAAGAAACCAATCCTGTCAGCTCTTGCCGTGGACCTTTCTGTATCGTTATTTTTCTATAAAATCAGTTTCTGGCTCTAACACGTGTGGCTGGATCGCTCCAATCGTGACTCGGCTTGCCTGCTTCGGGCCAGCGATGATCAGGATCCCTAGCTCGGTACTTCAGGTCCCAAAAAAGTTCTACGAGACGGAAAAAATCTCCAAACAGTCGTCAGACTCTGATGTGAATAAAGTTTATTCGATTCAGAGGCTACATTAGCAGAATCTCGAGACGTGGCCAGCTAACAACGTCTGCGAACTTCGTCCTCCTACCGTGGACAAACCCCGACCCCAATCTGTGATACCCATCAGAAAGCCCGTAGTCAGCATTATTTCCTGCTTAGCACAGCATGATCTCAGACGGCCCTGGGTTCCTGCTTCCCCCCCCAGTGGTAGACCTCTTATGACTTTCTGGACGTCATGTTTACGGGGTCATTTCCAGGCCATGGCGTCCTTATCTGAACCCAGGCCTGCTGTATCCCGGCCTGCCAGCAGGTGTCAGCCTTCAGTAGATTTTTACTAGGTTGGGTTTTTCCAGTAGCTGTGATAGACTGGTTACCTGTCCAGGTGAACCTGCCTTCACCCTGAGTCAGCTGGGATAGACTCCGCCCCCCATGACCCTGGTGAGGATTAAGCGGTGTATAGATAATGGATGGATGGATGTTTTTTTTCACAGGTTCGTCCAGTAGATTCATAACTACTGTTTTGTTTACACATGATATTATTTAATCACGTTATTTCTTCATGCTTGACTTTTACACGTCACATTTTAGTCTCATTTCGACATTTATTTAACCTCCCAAATCATATCTTTAGGTTTGTCTTTTATGAAACTATAAAAATCAGTTTCAGTTTTCTAAAAATCCCACAACGCCACAGCGCAGCAGTTTCACAGCGTCACAGTCGGCTGCTGAAGTCGAGCTGCCGTGAGAGGAAGGAGAGAAGCAGCGAGCTCGTAGATGCACTTGTTTAAAGCTGCGTCTGAGCCTTTTTAAAGCAGAAACAGATTCTGTTTTATGGAAAACAAAAATCTAAACACGTGCACTGAGATGACGTTTTTAGGGATGAATTTACACCTGAAGCGGGACATTAAAGCGACAAAAGCAAGGATCCGATTTTACAATAACGTCATTAAAAAAAGAACATTTTCCCACCAGGTGCATTAAACTTTACAGCCTACCAGCTACCAGCGTGTCCGTTACCTGAGCTCTGTGCAGCCGCTTGAGTTCCTCCTGCTTGGCTTGTCGCCGTGCAGCTTTCTGGACTCGGCGCGTCAGCTTGGCATTCAGCTCTTCCTCCGTGTAGGTTTTCTGGTGGAACGCACAGAAACACGAGTCAGAGAGGTCTCATCCACAAGCCGCCGACGTGTGAAGCTGGTTCCACGGGGCCACGACCCGTCAGAACCACTGAGCAGGAGAGGAGGGGAAGCTGTCTGCATCGTCTAGGAAGCTAGAACATCTATATGAGGGCGTTTACCACACATCTCTGGCTCTATAAATGTATGGCAACACAAATTAACTTCACTGCAGCTCTTGTTTGTGGTATAAAATGTGAATGAGCAGAACTTTCCCCTTTTTGGCAGACGTGTGAGGACACAAAAAGCTGGCGCGATTCAGGAGAAAGAGAAGATAGCACCAGAGTGGAGAAACATGTCACAAGTTACTCCAGGAAGTAAATACAGGTGGCACAGCGACAGGTGGGCAGATTAATACGAGACCAGTCAGAGAGGAGCAGCCCGTGGTTTGGACAGATGCAGAGGGAACACTGTGACCAGAAGAGTGAGCGCCGTTTGGAAAAGTCGTGTTTTAACAGAGCGGACGTTCCAGCAGCGAGTAAAGTGGCTGTCCGGCTGTCACATGCATCCAGAGAGGACGGTTATTAGTCTGAGGCCAGGCGGACGCAGGGGGTGTTATGGAAGCCAGCAGAGTGGCACATGTGCAGGAAGGCGGAGTGGGAGTGGAGTGGGTGAGGAGGTTATGGATGGGAATGTACGTAATACTACCTTTGTGGCATACGATCTCTTGAACGCCAGTGCGTGAGGGACATACACAGACTTGGAGGGAAGACAAAACATAAACAGAAAAAGAAAAAAACAAAAAGGAAGGAACATGATACAGATGATATGATTAAATGGGTTAATGATTATGTTAAATTAACAAAAAACAAACGAGGAAGTCACACTTTAGCTGGTACGATAAAAACAGGCAATGTTAATCTCCCGCACCACAACGAACCCAAACGACACGAAGTAGTCCAACTAAACACAGACACCTGCATGATAACAGGAAGTGTGTTACTGCTAACACCACATCTATCTAACACTCACAGTCACATGTCTGGAAGCCTACAAGTCACCAGAGACTAGTCTACACGAGTCCCGTGGGCTCTGGGAGGCAGCTTTAACCGCCTGTTGCCGCGGCAGCATTAATACTGATATTTATAAAGAATAATGAGATGTCAATTCCTTCTTCACATAAGTGCTGAGAATGAAGGAGGAAGAGTTGTACAGTGGTTAATGAATGCATGCCTCTGGCCCGACTCCACTGGATCTAACCACACAGACTCGGCAGCACTGGAGAGCGTCATTTTGAATTTCAGCCATAAACATAATAAATGCAAATGGATTCAAATTAAATAAGTCGTTTTAGAAAGTTTGGGGTTTTGTGTGCTAACTTTCTGCAGTCCTGATATGATCTATGCACCCTGCATAAGGAATGAATGAGAGATTTCTTTTCCATCATTATGAGGTGCTTTTAACATCTCGTATTGTGATGCCCAAAACAAATCAACACATCTTTATCACAGTTTGTGTTTTATTCCACCGCCGCTTTAAAAAGAAATGATTTAGGTGTTAAATATGTATGAGAGGTTATCCTGAGACGCCAGGGGCTAAGCTACATGAACTTAACATTAGTGAAATATGGGCGACGTTAAACCGTCCGATTGGCTAATATTCAGAACGACTCCACCGGCTGCTGCACAATACCTCCTCTTCGTCTTTCTCCTTCTCTCGCTCAACCTCCTTTTCACGCTCCCTCTCCTTATGCCTCTCTTTCACCCTCTTTCTCTCCTTCAACTCCCTCCTTCTCTCCTTCTCCACCTTCTCCTCCTTTATCGCCTCCTTCTGCATGCCTGACACTAAGTCAAAGATGTCCATGTGCCGCTGCGGGAGGGAGAAATTACAACAAACAAGTGTTTTTACACAAACTGGTGTAACCGATGTGAGGACGGCATGTCTGGCCTCGCAAAGCCTGTCTGGTAATGATGGAGGGATTTCTTTAGCAGAAAACAACAGAAAGGCGTCAAACACTTCCTTCAGCTGATAAAACAGAGATTCATGTCACTGGGTCAGATTCTGACATCAGCCGGTTCCCTTTTGAATCCTGTCAAGAAGAAGAAAGCTGATGTCCACAAAGCAAACCTGATTTTATCATCTTAGCAACATTTCAAACATGATCTCTCTCTCTCTATATATCTATCTATCTATTGGAACTTTTGAACTCAGAGACCGTTTTAGATGTTTTTTTGCATCACGTCTGGATTCTTGCAAAAAGCCTTTTTACCTGCTGGAACCAAGAAATCTATTGAACAGCTCCAAACTTGACAGAACTCGTCTGCCAGGCTTTAACCAGAACCAGGCTCCCAGTATGATGATAAGACTACTGGCCTCTCTCCCAGCTAGGGTTTGACCTCTACGTGCCCGGTACGCACTTAGACAATATTATTTTGTCTTTTCCAGGGTCCAGCTGAACACTAAGGGGAGCTGAGTGTTTGCAGTCAAAGCCTCGAGGCTCTGGTGCCCGAAGAAACCGGGTCGGCCGAGTCAGTGACTTTCTTTTAGGTCGCTTCTTAAAACAAACTTTGATCAGAGAGCCTTCCCCGATTTTACTTAATTTCCTTTGAAGTGATCAGGTTTTGAGGAGCTGGTCTCCCCTGATCAGGGCGCTCTGCTCGGTCTCCTCAGGCGGGCTTTGCGAGGCGACACATGCATGAACACCAGATGACGAGGACGTAGTTCTGCTCGCTGTTACTCACATCTGCCTTCGACTTCTGGGAGGATCTCTCCAGAACGTCATCGCAGGACAGGTCCGAGTCCTCCGAGAAGCTCAGGTTTCGGCGTGATTTCAAGTCTGCTACATAAAATAAGCAAACAGATTAATTCTTATTCTTCCTGAAAACTGGAGCCTCGATCACGACATTCAGAAACATTCGTCAACCTCTGGAACAAACCTGAAGATCTCCCGACAGGCGACGTTTTCTTCTTGGCGGAGTCCTGAGTGGTGGAGCTGGACGACGGCGTGCTCGGACACGACTTATCGTCCTTCTTCTTCTTGTCCTTCTTGTACCCTGAGAACACAGCCTTCCACAGAGACTTGTGCTTGGGCGGCGTCTCGTCAGTGCCTGAGACCCTGCTGCTGTCGTTCTTGGCCTTCTTCTCCTTCTTGTTCTTGCGTGGCGAGAAGAGGGAGCTCCGTTTCTTGCTCTTACTCACGGTGGAGCCGTCCGACGAGGCCACCGAGCTGTCCAGGCTCTTGTTGCTGCTGAAGAATCTCTCGGGCAGAGTCTCTCCCTTCTTTGACTCCAAAGCCTTCACGGCGGACGTCTTTGGAGATCCGGCGGACTTCTTGCTTTTTGCGGCTGAGTCTGGGGTCACGCTCCAGGCCACTTTAGGTGAGGCACCCTTGTCTACGTCTGACTCTTTCATTTTGTGCAGCTGCTTGGCCATGGCGTCTTTCAGAGCCTGGCTCTTCACAGACTTCTCTCTGGCCCTTATTCTCTCCTCAGCAATCTCCTTAGCCTCTGGAGAGAATTGAGTTGCCCTCTGGGTCTTAGCGGCTGGGTTGGCTGGGATATTGGGTTTACCGTTTTCCATCGCTAGCGCCAGATGCAGGGGAGGTCTCTCCTTGCTGGGCTTGCTGGTCGGCGGCGTGTAATACTTGTTCATGCTCGTTTCTGGCGTCCGCTCGTCATACGCCTCCTCCACGTCGTCGGCAAACGGGATCTCCTCCACCGTCTCCACAAACGACTTCCTCACCTCCTGCGGCCGAGGCTTCTTCTTTTCTCTCATGACGACCACCGGAGTAGTTTCCGGCGTGGCCTGAGGAGAGGAGACCTTCCTGGGTGCAGGTTTGGGCGCAGACACGGGGCTCAGCTGGGTCCTGGGCGTGGGAACGGGAGTTTTGGTTTTTGCCGGCTCTTTGGCACGCTCAGGTGGAGGTTTGTCCGTCCCGTTGCTCCAGGACACCTGGTGTCTCTGCTGCCGGAGCACGGCCGGAGACTGATTAGCAGGCACAGGCGGCGGCGGGCTGGAGGGCGGGGTGAGCATGGTGGAGTCAGACGTGTTGTAGCTGTCACTGTTGACTGTCTGGCTGGTGGCCAGGCTTCCATTCAAGCCCAAGCCCGAGCTGCTGCTGACGTCCCTCTTATCGGAGCCGTCACTCTTGGCCTCCACGGGAACCAGAGGAGTGATAACCTGACCCTCCAGAGTGATGTTGATTCTGCGAATGACAGCTCGGCCGGCGAACGCAGGCTTCGGTTCCTCGGACACGTCGGGCGCCGACTGCGTCTTGGCAGGTGCCGAGTCCTGCGGCGGAGTTTTAACGACGCTCTTCTCTAAGAGTTTACTGCTGCGGTCCAGAGGAGAGAGGCCCAGGCTCTTTCTGATCTCAGCGCTCTTCAGCCAGAACTCCTCGATGATGTCTGTCTTCTTAGACGGCGTTTCCTCTGTCGAGGAATCTTCAGATCTTGAAGACTCGGGCGTGGTTTTGTCCGTTTTGGTCATGGGCGTGGAAGTGACCGCGGGGACGGGCTGAGTTCTGACGGGAGAATCGGAGGTGAGAGGCGACGAGGGTTCGTGGCAGGGCAGAGGCTGGGCGCAGATCGGGGAGAGGGGGTTTCCTGTCAGAGGGCAGATGGAGCGGTGGGGGAAGACCGGAGATCTCGGTGCACGTGTCTCCGGCAGGGAGGTGGGCTGGGAGCGGATTGGTGAGCTAACCGGTGACTTGACTGGAGATCTGGCAGGTGACTCGTTGGCTGGCTGGAGCGGAGAGGCAACGGGTGACTTGACGGGTGAGGCTGGAAGAGGTGAGGCTGGAAGAGGTGAGGCAGGATGAGGTGAGGCAGGATGAGGTGAGGGTGAGGCAGCGACGCTGACGGGAGAAGCAGCAAGAGTAGGAGAAGGAACAGAAGCAGGACTCTGGACAGATGCAGGTAATGGGGAAAGTGGGCTCCTGGCGACAGGAGATGGAGCCGTCTTCTCGGGCTTCGTCTCCTCGGGTATAAACGGATCTGTGAAGAAGCGGGTGCCGGGAGACTTCAGTGGAGTTATCTGGAAAGACACAGAGAAGTTCAGGGTTTAGCCAAAAGCCATCACATGCTTTCAGCTCGATGAAAGTGGAGTTATCTCACCTGTTTTTCAGGCTCCGGGGAGGGTTGGAGCGGAGAAAGAACAATGTCTTCCTTCTGCACGGGGCTGATGCTGGATGGTTCTGAGTTCACAGATAACAAAAATGCTACCGCTGGTTATTTTTGTAAAATATATGCGAGTTATCAATTTAGAGGGAAGGTTTGTGACACGTACCAACACTGGAGGCCATTCCCAGACTGTCTGATTTCTTGTCTTCCTCGTGTGGAGCTTCGTGGTTCTCTGACGGGTGCAAGCGTGCCTCAGCTTCGGCGTCTGAGGGGATGTCATCTGGAATTTAAACACAACAGCATGAAACACCTCCCTGGTCCACCGCTCGGTAACTTTAAGCATTTAAATTATTCATCATTATTTGTATTATTGTGGCTGCTCACCCTGATCCATCTCCGTACCCGGCTCCACATCTGGACTGTCTGCTTCTGCTTCCAGCTCTTCGTCTTCACACGGCTCTGCCATGAAACAACACGGTGAGATATTACTGGTCCAGCCATCACACGCTGGCTTCAGTCAACAGCAGCGTAAGAACTTTCTCAGCTCCCTAACAAGCTAACCTTGAAAGAGCTTTTCTCAGAAATTCTGGCTGCAGGCTAAAAAGCTATCAAGACCAATTTTCAAGAGTGAAGTGCAGAAATTAAAAGATGAAAAAGTACGAACAGACTTCAAAACCAAAACCCTCTTTTTTCTGCAGACAGGATTAGGAAAGTGTTCTGCCAAAGAAAAATTTGTTGTGCATACAAATGAAATCCTACAGTGTGAGTCTGTCATTAGTGTGAACAGAGGACGTCCACGGAGCAGCATTAGCACAAAAAATAAATGAAAACACATGCAGCCTTCCATTTTTAAATTAGCAAATGGGTAACATTTGAACCAAGCAAAAGCACAACCAAAATGTTAATGCGTCGGTTAAAACACAGCCAGCAACACAAGAGTGTTTGGAAGAACTGCTTTTCTCAAACAAAACGGAAACAGGGGCCGTGACCCAAACGGTTAATTCATGCAATTTTCAAATAATAACAAAATGTTAATAATCATCTTTTTCTTTGGCTAAATGCACGAAACACTCCATTGTTCATGTGGGAGCACATCCTGAACGTCTAACGCTGGTGTCTTATCTTCACTGAACATCTTCACTGAGCTTCTCATCCAGAACTCAAGGCCTGTGCATGAGTTCTAACACCTCTGTAGGACTCTCGTTCCACTCATTCAGGCTTTTAAACGGTTAATAAAGTACCTCATTCACTGAACATTGTGCAAATACAAGTGCCATTAAGAGGTTAGTCCACAAATACAGTAACACTACCAGCAGAATCCAAGTGAGACACCTCACACATCAGGGCAAGAAACACTAAGTGTACATTAAGTGTTTTCAGCCCTTCAGCTCATTCTCTGGATATATTATACTACAGCACATCACACAGTGTGATTAAAGAGAAGACGTATCGTCCAACATGAGCTGGACGGGCAGAATGAGAGGTTTTATGTGTGAAAGGTGGCGTAAAGGTGCTGATCTGATCCCAGGAGAGCAGACAGCCTGACAGCCTGCATGCTTGTGAGTTTTCTCTGCACGTGTTGCTGCTGCATGCTCCAGAAGAGTGCCAGCCCATAGACAGGACAGAATACGAGTCTAAGACGGGATGTCGGGATCCCTTTAAAGTCTGTGCTACCTCCAGACAGGGACTCCAACCAGACTCTCACTGCCTCGTGTCGGGCGGATGTGTGGGCAGCGGCTACGTTCAAACCAGAAGATACAGAACGACGGGGGGATAGATGGCGGGAAAATAACAGTAAAAGCAATTAGACACATGGGAAAGAACACAAGAGAACAAAGCAGAACGAAATCAAAGGAAAACTGACGGGAGGGGTTATAACTGGGATGCGGCTGACGAACATTACGTTCACCCCCAGAGGAACGACAGCGACTGTGAATGACAAATTAAAAGGCTGAACACAAAATTAGACATTCCGAGAACAAACAAAACAAAAAACAAAACAAGCCATGTTACAAAATGTACAAAATCAGGAGATAATTAAACACAACAGGTGGGTTAGTCGGGGGGGAGATGGATCCTCCAGACACACAACAGCAGCAGCAGCAGCCACACTGGTGAAAATCAGACACCCTGATCCTCAACACGGCGAGGACCAACACCACCTTTCCCCAGACGTACAGCACCTCTGGGTGGGTTACCTGTGGAGGAGGGCAGCGTGAGCTCAGAGGGATGGGAGAGTTGGGAGGCCGAGGCCAGCTGGCCATCCTTATCTCCCCCAGAGTCCAGGTGAGGTCTCACCAAACCTGGAATGGCGTGTGGATCCACAGGCTGCAGGACTTGTTGGATCTGCAGGTTCCTGGCTAAATGTACGTTGTCGTGTTTGTTGAGATTTTTTTGGGGTGAAGTTGTGTGAGCCAAGAAAGGAAAGGCAGAAAAAGAGAGATTGTGTAAGAAAGGGAGGGAGAAGAAACGACAGGACAAGAAGAAAAAAGAATGAAAGAGAGAGACGGTTATACAGCGGTAACGAAAACTCATCAGAGGTGAGTAAAGGGAGGCAGCATGCAGCACACTGCAACAAAAATAAAACGTCAAACCATAACCGTGAGCTTCAAAGATCTAAAGTTAAAGAAAGAAATAACATCCAGTTCTTGAATGTAATAATTCTGCCACTCAATATCAAACCATAGCTGCAGCGCCTGGAGGGAAAACACAAAAGTCTCTGGGATTGATCAGATTAGTAGTTCAAAGCCGAATACTTGTGGGGTTTGAAACAGCAGGTTAAACAGGACGAGAAGAAACACACCAAACTCAACGGAAACCAACAAACCAAAAGTAAAACAAAGCCAAACCCACACTCTTATCGTAGAAATCCTTAAAAACGGAAAATCAAACCGGATTAAATCACATTCAACACATCTGCAGGCACTTCTGCTGCTACCTTTAAAAGTACCAACATCCTCTTCGTCTGTGAGGAACTTGTCCAGCCAGAGGCCTGACTGGAGCTCTCTGTCCCAGGGGCAGTAATCGCCCTCTGACAGCAGGGGGAGACAAAGGCCCAACGGAAAACACATACAGACACACACATACATGTGCAGTGTATGTAGACACAGTGGACACGGAGGGGAGAGGGGAGGAAAGGAGGAAAGACACATGGATGAGGAGAACAATGTCTGAGACACATGATTCTTACAAACAATACACGAAGATCTGAATCGGACAAAACAGAGTCTGGCCAGGGTGTAAACACACATTAAAACCAAACAGGAAACACAGGGCCCAAGATGTACAAGCAGCAGAACAGATTTACCATCGCTAGACTCCTCCTCTTCATCCTCATCCTCCTCTTCCTCCTCCTCGTCCTCCTCCTCTTCCTCGTCTAACTCCCCGTCTCTGCTGACGGCGTCAGCCTGAGCCTCGCCCTCCTCGCCCTCCTCGCCCCGGAGCTTGGCGTGGAGCTCCACCGCCTCCTTCCAGGGGACGCCGCCGAGGTCCGAGGGGCTGGGAAGGTGCTCCTCCACCTCCACCTCCTCCTGATCCTCCTGCTCGTCCTCCTCCTCCATGTCGGACTCTGAGCTACTGTTGGGAGAAAGAGAAGGAGATTCAAACTTCCCATTTTCTGTCGTAATTTACAAACTTGTATTTTTTTTCTTAGCTGACTTGTTGAGTCTGTTCAGTGTTAAAAAATACAAACGTGGGGTCCTGACATGTTCCCAGAAGCTCAAGGAACATCGTTTAATTTGCTTCTTTTGCCTGATTAGCCTAAAGACACTCAGCAGGTCATGACAGAAGCGAGAAATTAATAAACGCTGGTATAATCCTGGGCTAATCGGTGGTTAGCACCGTGGCCTCACAGCTAGGAGGTCGCCAGTTCGTGTCCCGGTGAGGACACCCGGGATCTTCCTGCGTGGAGTCTCCATGTTCTCCCCGTGCAGCGTGGGTTCTCTCCGGGTTCTCCGGCTTCCTCCCACAGTCCAGAAACATGCTGAGGTTAATTGGTGATTGTAAATTGTCCGTAGGTGTGAATGTGAGTGTGCTTGGTTGTCTGTCTCTAAGTGTAGCCCTGTGATAGACTGGTTACCTGTCCAGGTGAACCTGCCTTCACCCTGAGTCAGCTGGGATAGACTCCGCCCCCCATGACCCTAGTGAGAATTAAGGTTTAGAGATGATGGATGGATGGTTTATCCTACCTGGAACCCAGGTCAGCATCTGTGACCTTGTCCAGCACGCTGCTCAGGTTGTGCTCCGCCAGCGTCTCCTCGGGCACCTCCTCCAGCTCCTCCTCCCTCTGCAGGGACAGGCGGTAGTTCTCCAGCTCGATGCGCTCCGGCGTCCCCCGCAGGCGTTTGGCCAGGCTCGGCTCCTGCAGGCCGTTGACCTCCGGTACTGAGCGGCGGAGCACGTCGCGGAGACGCCACCGGGTGATGTGACGATCGTCGGGGCGGCGGAGGAGAGAACGTAGAGGAAAGAGAGCACAACCGAGAATCAACAGGGTGCAACAGCAAAGGGAAGAGGAGCAGAGAAAAACATCCCCTCTGTAGCAGGAGCCATGCAGGAGCGAGTGAGGAGGACACGCTTCATCCTCTAACGGTGTCTCAGAGGAAATAAACAGGAATAAACCCGTACTGCTTGTGAACAGCGCTCAGAATACAGATACTGATCTTAGTTTCAGCATCAAACCCGTCACACATCCACCAATGAGAACTGGTGCGTGTCCACACACACCTGCAGTCCGACGGCTTCTCCTCATTCTAGCAAAATCATAACGTAAGGAAAAAGTGACAAGGACACACCGATTTAAGATCTATCACCGAATTTATTGCATTAGATTATATTCCTACAGCAAATAGTATCAACAAACACAAGGAGCTTTAACACTCTAAAATAGTTCCATGATGCCATAATTAAATGATGTACAAGGTTGGTGCCTTGCCTTATTCCCATCCTGAGAAGCAAACCTTAAAACTGTTTTCACTTGTAAATCGGTTAATACGAGCGGGATGACGGATTACAGGATTATATTACTCCTGTCATCTCCTCGCTCACTTTAAGCGCAGATAAACTCCAATTAGGACAAAACGACTGGCGACGCTTTAAGCTGTGACCCCTCCTAAAAACGAACGTGTGATATTTGATGCTGCATCGTGTGTTTCTGTGTGTGGACGAGCAGCTAAAACTGTTCCTCTGTCTCTCATAACAAAAAAAAAGGCATCATGCTTAATAAGATTTATATTCTACGGTTTCCATTGAAATATGGTGAAATTAAAGGGCTAGCGCGACCCAACAGATGCAATCTGCACTGGTAAATATATTTATCTTTCAAAGTGTTTTAAATAATCAGAATTATTCGTTATATGAAAAAAACATGATTAAAACCTAAATGCAGACATCAGCCGATGACGAAAAGCTTTAACTTCTTTAACCTGGTTTAATCAAATCATTAAAGTTGTTCTTCAACACTTAAACACGTGTATTATTATTATCTAGAGATGAACTTTAAATCGACATTATAACATAATTAAAGTCACATATTTCAGTAATATCACTGCAGTATTTCATAATTAATCGTTTCTTGTACTACTCTTGCCACACGATGCAGCAGGCCTAAACTTACTTAAACTCCAATTATTCGTTTTCTACAAAGCTTACCAGTCCTATCCGTGGTTTTAATAAACTAATATGCAAAGCGGTTATTCTAGGAAGGATGCTCTACGTCTGGCACACGCAGGCGGTTCTTAGCAGCGGTCCGTTGAGGAGGGTGAGGGGTCGAGGGATGCGGGAGGAAGTCGAGAGGGTCCGACAGAGGAGCGGGAAGTAAAAAAATAAAATCACAAGAGAACCAATCACAGGCACTAGTTCAAGCACTAGGAGAGCTCTCAGTTTTAAGATGCTCTGATAGGAGGGGGAAAGGTAAAGCTCACAAAAAGCACTGATACAGGCACTTGATCACAGTACGGTGAGTTTCAGTCAGAACACATCACAGAGCAGGCAATAAAACGAAACACATCACACAGGAGGAAGTAGAGCTAAGAGAGAGCAGTCACAGGCCACTAGAGGTTACAATCACAAAGGAGGAAAGCTTGGCTCTTCATTAAAAAACAAAAGGAGTCAGGCAGGCAGATATATGAACTCCTATGAATCTATTGCTGTTGAGTTTTAAGGAAGCTGCCACATTACGGCCACATTTCACATCAAAAACCAGAATAGAACGCTGGAGAGGAGAGTTTTACAAAAAGGGTTAAAAGTGCTGCCTGGAGAGCTGACCAGACCTTCTGCACAGCTCTCTTTAATGTCCAAGCCAAGAAAAAAGAAAGAAAAAAAATAGATTTAAGATGCAGCATTCACTCTTTAAAATCCTGCTGCAGGAGGACGCTTTAGCTCCCTCCGCCAGTCACAAGTCGTAAAAACAGAAACAGAACGAATGCTGCATCTTCAGGAAATCAATCAATCACTGAGACAAAGAATTACAGGATTTACATGAACACTGCAGGCTCAGTGAGTCGGTACACTCTGGATCTATACAGTCCTCTGACATGAGCTAAGAGCAGGAGGAAGTAAGGAAGGAGGAGGAGGAAGGGACACGAGAGTCATGCTAGAGGAGGTTGAGCAGCACATTGATGGTGAAACAGCAGAAGAGGTAGATGCAGTAGGTACACAGGAAGGGAGAATCTAGGGGGTTGTGCGCCACCTGGTGGCAGGTCCAGGAGAGCGTGCGGCGGAGGGTACGCAGCGGGACTCCCACGCCCTTGGCCAGACGGCTGGGCGCAGCCGCCACAGCTAGAGAGGAAAATCGGGTACCTGAGGGTTGGAGCTCGGCCGAGGGGGCTGCCGCCGCCATCGCCCGTCCGGGGGCATCTACGGTCGTCGTGGGAGTTTGGGGCATCTGGTTCTCCTGCGGAGGTAAAGATAGAAACGATGTGGACTGCCAGCGAAGTGTGGGAAGACACGAGTGCTCATAGAAGGTCAGAGCACAAGAACAAATGGTGACAAGATTAAAAAAAGATCCCTGAAGTAAATATGCTCTCTGCTTCCCACATCTACGCCGGTTCTGAAGGTCAAACAATTGATTTCTTCTTTATTTGCCGTCCAATTCTAATTTAGTCCAGGATTTCATTAAGCAAATAAAAGCAGGTACCTTAGCTGTGATGGGAGCAGGGGAGGGAGCCGGCCTCTTCCTCTGAGCATAGCCGGACAGACGGTAACAGTAGTGGGGCTTGCAGTAAAACTTCCCTGCAGGACAGAAGAGACACAGAGCGCATAAACAAATACAGTCGATAAACATTTACAGCGCCGTGCAAATTCTGCACATTTCACCTCCGAGTCCACAGATCCTATCTGTTCTGCAGAAGAAGACTAAAATAAATTCCTCTCTGTCTCATTTCAGACCATCAGTGGGTTTCAGTCCCAAGGCTGAGCAACACCTACTCTGTCTCATTGAACAATCTGCCGTCTGTCCTTGAGCACAATAGACACCTCCCAGTGAGGAGAACAAATATGGAATCATAAGACTGCACTCGGCCCGAGGTCGCTGCGACGCCTCACAGCTGAACTCAAACCGACTGTCTGCTGGTTACAGCTTCAAATGGAAATGCACAAAACATGCATACATGAAACCCGACCGATCATCAAAGCTGCTAAAACGGATGAACTGATCCAAATCATCTGTTCTGGGTTCTTCAGGACGGGTAGGGAGGTGGAGGGGAGGCTGTGGTGGAGCGAGTGGCCACCGGAGGGCACCAGAGTCGTACATATTTTAAATCTATGGATGATGGTTCAAAAATGCATGATTTGTTCTGTATGTGCATAACTCAGGACTTCAGAATGAAGACTCATCTTTGTTGTTTGCATTCCAGTCCTACGAACCGAAACCCACCCGCAGGTTTGAAAGGCAGAGCTTTTTCTTTTTAAATCACCAAAACTAAATAATTTATCAGACATTGTAAGCACAAAAAGTGGATTTTCAACTTTCTGACGGTCCTTGAACTCCTCATCTGTGTGTAGCTCCACTGAAAAACTTCAAATCTTAATGTTTCCTCAGAGTCACTCAGTTGTACGTTCTCTGCTCTACGGTGCAGCTGTTTATGTACAGCAACATGACAATAAACTGGACTTGATGAATGTCAGCCTCACCATCCTCCACGTCGAAGGCGTACGAGGACAGGCGTAGCGTCGTGCCGCAGTAGTCGCACTTGAAGCAGCTGCGGTGGAAGAACTTCCCCTCCGCGCTCAGCCTCTCCATCACGTAGACGCGCTTTCGACAGAAGAAGCAAACGTCGCTGCCTCCGATGTTGACGGGGAACTCTTTCCTGAGCGAGCCCTGCGGGAGGAAACGGAATCCAATCAGTCTTCAGATGAAATAAAGGAAACATTTGGGAGAGGAGAGAGGAGGAGAGACTTAATACATCGATCATGTTCAAGCCACAGGCCGACACCGGGCGCTACAGACGTACGACGGGTACTGAGGTCATTCAGAACCTCATAACAGTAACAGAACAGAGAAACTCAGAAGGCTGTTAATCAGGAGGAGTGAGGGGATCTGATGATGATCTACAAACACAGCAGCAGTTCAACCTGCAGGTAGTTGTTTAGCAAACACACACTCTGCAGCTAAAGGGATTCAGCTGTGACGGGAAAATCACTTCACACACACAAAGTTCGGCAAGTGATGCTGTGATTTGTGCAGCCACGTGCCTTCTACCTACAAACAGTGCTCTTACCAAATCCCTCTTTTCAGGTACATGTGGGGGCTTGGGATCTTCCTGAGACTGAAGCTGATTGGCTATCTGCTCAGCCAATGAGCTAACTCCCCCCGTGTACATCCTCACATAGCGCTACCAACAGCATTAGGACGAAAGGAAAGAAAATAAAGACAGGTGGACAAACATTAGACAAAAGAAAGAACATGAAAAAACAGAAGAGAGAGGGGTAAGAAGGGCAACAGGTGCTTAAACACAGCAGGTAAACGTCTGATCGGGGTTTAAACACGACAAAACAGCGTCTCCATGCGTTTCAGATGTGCTCATAACATGGCTCATAAAAACAGCCCCGAAGCTGATAAAATAACTTCTGCCTTCAGTCACACAAATTATGTAGTAACTTCCACAGTCGGTGCATTTATTTGCCAACACAGAGCATTATTGGATTTGGGGCATCAGAAGAAGAGATTAGCATCCCAGTGTGTCGACAACCTGTGCTGCTGTAACAGAAACTCCAACACGTGCTGCCACACTTGTGTAGAGCAGTCATGCATTTTTCATTCCCACTCTGGATTACTTATTAAACGATAAATATGTAAAGCAAAACGCTGCGTTCCAGCTGGTCTGCTAGCACCCGCAGCCGGCGTATGAAACCATCTTCAGCTTAAATCCTGAAATAATCTACACCCGGATTAGATTTCAATCTATTAAACCTCCAAAAAAACAAACAGCCATTTTATCCTTGAATTGAGGTCAACAGTAGTACGAGCCGTGAACACTGTTACTGTGGACGGGATGCACTGAGCGCTGCGTTAGTGAATGTTAACTTGGCCACAGCAGGAGACAGAATTACACCAGATGATGATTCTGCTGCTCGTCCAATCCAAAACACTACCACAGCAAAAACAATTGGTGGAATTAGAACACGCTCCAGCTGACAATACTCTGATATCTGCTCAAACCGAGACGCTCACCAAACATTAATCACAGCAACCACAGACACCAGGCCAGTTCTCAGCATGCAGCCGCTTTCAAAGGAAGCTTCAGGTGAGTTAAGCAACTCGGTGAAGCGATGCAGCTTCCCAAAGGGCCGAGTGCAGGTGTCAGCATCGCCACACTCATTCCTGCCGAGTCACTACCTGTCTGAAGGTGTCAGAGGTGGAAGGGGGAGAGTCGGGGGGGCTGTGGGCTCGGGCCTGGTGCCACTGATCCATAAAAAAACGGGACGGCTTTTTCTTCGGCTCCACGGAAGAAGGGGAGAAGACAGTCGTTAGAAAAAGGTGAATCATCAACTGAATCATCTACCAGCAGAGATTTTCCTCTTTGACTCTGTGGATGCACAGATTCATTCAGCTTCTTTATCAACGTGTACGAACATTTAGACTGATAACGATCTGTCTGTGTTAACGGGGAAGGTTCACCTGCGGTCCGGCCGGCTTGCCCTCAAACTGAGAGGCGAGCTGCTCGGCCCTCTCCTGAATGCTAAGCACGTATATGGGCGTCTGGCCTTCGGATTCCAGAGGCCTCGCCGATTCCTACAGAGAAACAGACGATTCAATCACCAAAGGGACGTACGGGGAGGAAAGCGGAGATTATACTCTGCATTTTTAGCAGCTTCCAAAAACAATCTCCCTTTCAAAGAGCTTGTCATTGCGGTACAGTCAGCCATTGTTTTCAAAAGTCGCAGCTGACAGCCTTTAATTTACGCAGCAATGCAAGCTCGAGTAAGTAAACTGCTGAAAGCGATGCCCTGCAGTTAGTAAAGCGTGCGCCGGGCACGGACACGCAGCAAAACAACAGGCTGCACTTCAGATAAATAAAATGGAAAAAAAACTTTGAATAATGTGTTTTTAGTAGCAAAAACTTCCAGAGGAGGTTATTCTTCAGCGTGATAACAGGGTGAGTCTCAGCCCACAGCACCAGAAACCCAACCTCTGAGTGGTGACGGGACGGCGGTGAACCGGGACTGACAGCCAGGTCTCGGGACAAGTGCCACTGCTCTAAAAAGAAACGGGACGGCTTTTTCTTCGGCTTCAGGAGGGAGAGGAATGGTTGAGAGGAGGGGGTTAGACTCATACACCAATAGGCCCGATAAATGGCACAACAGCAAGCCCAGTTCTCACAACAAGTCCATGCATGGGCGTTCACCTTGGGCGGCTTGTCCGCTTTGCCCTTAAACCTGGAGATCAGGCGCTCGGCCCGCTCCTGAATACCAGGAATGTGAATGGGTCCCGGGTCAGCGAGGTGCAGCGGCATCCACGCCTGCCAAGGGGAGCTCTGTTGAGACTTGCTGGTATGTTTATGGCTAAAGCTTTAAACATGATATTGAGGGAAATGCACGTTCTGCTCCATATTTCAATGTACTCTACCCCGTGTGTCTGCGGCCTCTCGTAGTGTTCAAGTTCCTCTTCGTCCGGACTTTTACGTACGCGCTTGAAGGCAGAAACAAGCAGAAACACACACTGCATGAACACTCTGAGCTTGTTGGCTCCTCGTTTGGGGAAAAGCTTGTTTGCAGAACCTCTGACAGCGCCTGACGATAAGCTAAAACCACCCGAGGGTCCCTCAAGTCGGTGTCTCAGTCGCAGAGCCATCACACCCCGACAACGTCGCCGTCAGCACGAAAACAAGCTGCTCCTGTGATAATGACATACACTACACCCACTCGCTGGGAAGTAAACAAGACTGACGACGCTCACTTGGGGAATAACAGCATTTTGTCCTCATTTACGCTACAGAGGCCAAATCTGAGGTACAGCACACATAATTAGGGGGACGAGAGCTGGTGGTGCTGGTGGGGGGTGAGGAAGTAAAGGGGGACGCTAAATGGGTCTGTCATGGATCTGTGGCTAGAGACAGACGGACACAAACAGACAGACAGCAGACTGTGCGTCACCTCGGAGTGAAGAGAGAGCGAGGAAGTGGAGGAGGAAGAAGGGAGCAGAATGGTTTTCTTTGGGCAGCTCCGAGAGCCCGAGCTGGACAGTTGGTCTGCACCACTTCTGGCCTTGAGAGACGAGATGATGGGAAAGAAGAATGATGAACCACGGCTAAAGGTAGATATGATTCAGACTTACTGGGACTCACAGCACAATGTTATGTTTGAATGCTTTACAGAGCTGAGAGGGGAGACGATGCTATATGCTGGGGTCAACTCAACACAGACGTTAATAGAGTTAGTACGGCTTTTCCACTTTGCTTGGTTAGGTTTACTGACACTGCAACCGACAGAAGGAAAACCTGACACACTTCCACACACACATACCGAAAATAACCAGACCACCCTGTGTGTATACAGCCGCTTTATAAACAGGCCTCAATGGATGTCAGTCCGGTGCAGAAACATTCTCCTGTACCAGTAATTAAAACGTTAATTAAATCACAGAGAAACTGTGAAAGTTGTAGAGCAAATGCACACCAGCTAATGTACCAGATTTACGCCTGGAATCGAGAGTGACTCACAAAACTAAACACTTTGTACAGCAAAGCACTTCAGGATTATCAAGATTATTTCCATCGACTCTCAGCTAATGTGTGCTGCAGCCGGGACTTAGTGCGCATCGAGATTAAACTTAAAAAACAGCAGCAAATTAAATCCCCTTTAAACAGGAGAGTTTCTGAGGCTTTAAATCAATGTGTGTGATGGGAATGGCTAATCTGGTGTCAGGACGACAAGAC
>NW_007578507.1:263596-268488 GCF_000690725.1 Stegastes partitus | reverse complement strand
ATGACAGAACCGACGAGGTTTTGGGCACCTGAAACCATCTAAGAAGGATTAATCTGCCTGAACTCATTCTGATTTGGTGTTGCAGCACCAGTCCACTTCCACCTGCACGGGGGGACGACCCTGGACCTAATGGGATGTGACGGGGGTGGGAGGAGCTGGAGGGCTACCAGGGCCGGTAGAACTAAGCGTACCTGTTCCCCTCTGTTGGGCAGAGTCTGACACTTGATCATTTCTTTGTAGCGAATGCTCAGCTGCTCCTGCTGCTGTGTGCGTCTCTGAACCAGAACAAGGGAAGCAAGGAGGAGATGGCATGACTGGGCTCTGCTCTTCCTCTCAGACACAAACACTCACACAAAAAGCTCCACAGCTATTAGATCGAGCAGTTAAACGATCACACGGTTTGTACCTGAGCTACTGAGTTAATTCCTCCACATCTCACACAACACATCTACAGTCTGTCCACAGAGAGAGACACAGTGGGGACTCAGGTCGACACAACACAGGACATCGGGTTAGATGATCAGTCTGCTGGTTAGTCTCTCTAAGGGGATGAGGTTTACCTTTCTCCAGGCTGGGACAGGTGCCAGGCGCACTGGCTCATTCACAGGGGTTTGTGGTGGGGTAAGGGGCAAAAGGCGGTCCAAATTGGGCAGAGATTCCCCCTTTAGTTGTCGGGTAAGGATGAGAGACAGAGGCCAGTGAGAGGGCCAGAACAGCCATGCAAGGCATCATGAAATGGTCCATGATGAGGAGACGAAGCCAGGGAGAGAACAACAGAAAGAAGGAAGTGAATCATAGATGCACAGAGTCACAGTGGCTGGAAAATGTGTGTTCAGAACCAAAAAAGGAAATGACAAGGTGTCATAAGAGGAGCATGCACAGTGACGTCACGTAGCAGAGGTCATGCAGGATCAAGAGATGGAAACAGGAAAATATACCAAAGTGAACATAAAACATCTCTAACCGAGCCGACTGTTCAGCTGCTCAGCGTTCCTCACAAATATTACTCTCATGTAGGACTTCTGTCTGAACCTAATCAGCTATTTTTATAGACTTCTGGGGGTCAAAGCGATACACAAATCAGAGGCAGCTCCTGCAGGACACTGAACCCTCTGAAGCCTCTGAGAGGTTTGGGGGTATTTTTTGCTCCTGTCACATTTTTACTCACTGTGGGCTCATTTTTCACAGCATCATAAAGTCCTGCACCTCTATGGAAACAGCAGAACCAGGACTAGACACAGAGAGAACTGACACATGTCTTTTGAGAGGCAGGACAAAGTTATAATGCTGTAAATTATCAAACTGAAAAAGCTGAATTTCTTTGACCACTTGTACGTAAACTACAAAAAAACTGGAATCAACATGTGCAATATTTCTGTGACCAATTCCTAGAAAACAAAGACTCCACATACATACAGATAGTATACTACTTATATCTGTAATGTTTTTCCTGACATGTCTGCCATCTACTCTTTGTAAACACAGCCTGCAGTTCATTCCAGGTCAACTGATCAGTCCCTAGATGTTTGTCACGTGACTGCTGGTCATAGCGGAGCCGCTAACGGCTTCCTGGTTGCACTAACGAGGACAGGATGTTTAGCTTTGTATAGAGTCTTGTCACAGCAAATGACTCAGTTTTGGCAGTTGTTTTAATCAGACATGTAGAATAAAGTAAATGTGATCAAACAGAACGATTTCAAGGAGCTCGAGGAGCATCGGAAAGTTCAAAACCGGACTGTCCTCTCTGTTTTAACAGTTTCTGGTTCTGATAAAAGGTATAATTTTGGTGGTTTTATAAAAACAACATGCCTATTGGGTGGGTTTTGGGCCTCAGAGGGTTAAAAGAGATTTTCCCAAACAGCTGAGAGTTGTCTTTCCCTCCATCAGCGGTACTGTCCAGTGTTTCCATAGCCCACTCCTCCCTCCCACTGCTCTGCCAGTCCTCAGTAGAAAGCAAACCAGAGCTCTGCGAACCAGTTCACCCGAGCCCTCCGAGCCCAGTCAGCACTGTGAGGCCGCCTACGTGACCCGGGAACAATGCCCGGCCTGACCAGCGTGAGCATTCTGGACCTCAGCTCATTAATACGGCGGCGGCCTACAGCCTCGTACATCATGAGACCGGAGGCCCCGTCGCACCGCATCTGAATGTACATCAGAATATTCATTGTAAGGAAAAACAAGGAACAATAAGCGTGCAGAAATAATCCTACAAACAGCCGTAACGTCTCAGCGTCTTCTCCTTGTGGACTGGTTTCTGTCACTCTGAGCTGTAATGAACCGCGGCGTTTCCTCCGTACCTGTCTTTTGAGTCCCGTGGGCTGGGCCGGAGCGTTCTCCTCGAACTTGGCGAGCAGCTGGGTGGCCATGACCTTCACTTTGTTGTGGTTCCCCACAGCAGCAGAGTCCATCTTCCTCTCGGTCAGGACGGAGGGGACAGATGGCCTGTCGTCACGGCCGGACCGGGACATCTCCTCCTGGAACGAACAGCAGCAAGAATTTGTTTGCCAGTCTGGTGGGATTAATTAGCTGGTTCTGGCTGACTTCTCAAACAATAATGAGACGCTCTGCTGTCAGAAGCACTCGCCTCCTCAGACTGGCTGGTTTTCCTCCTCTTCCCCAAACCGTCCACATCCTTCTCTTTTTTGTCCTGTTGATGACATGTTGTGATATATTTTGCCTTCTTGCACAATAATGAAATGATGACGTGCTGTTTATTTACGTTTGGAGCAGGAGGGTGACTGACCTTGGGGTTCCTCTTCCTGGAGATGGCTATGCTCTGGCCCAGCTTGCTGAGGAAGGAGATGGGAGACTTGGTGCTGGCGATCAGTGCAGCCTTCTCCTCTGGACTCAGGTTGTGGTTATCTGAGCAGATGTCAAGAAAAATTAAAATGATCAGCAACTTAAAATCCTCTCAGGATTATAAATAGCTTTAACAGTAATACCTCCCAAAACAAACAGACCTCCTCCACCGCCATATCTCACCTCCAGGTGGCACTGTGTCCTTAAACATCTCGTAAAACTGGCTGAGGTACATGACCATAGAGAGCTTGTCTGGCTCCACTACAGAAGACATCTCCTTGCCAGTCATGCATGGCGAGATCCCAAACTCCCTCTCCGCCACGTCGAAGCCCAACTGGTTGTTCTTCTCCTGGTCTCGCTCGTCCAGAGAGTCGAAGTCACTGGGAGCAGAAAGAAGAGAGGAAAAAGAGAGAGAGCACAAACAAAGTGGGAGTGAGATGGAGCGGCGGCTGTAAAAATCACAGGCCGATAAGTAAAAGTTAGACATAAAGCAATTATTCTCAGTAATATTAATATGTGCTGTTGCTGTAAATGGACCAAACACGGGCCTTCGGTAATGGCTTTCTTCATTTACCTGCTGTGTGAAAAGATCATTTGATGCCAACATGTTTGTTTATTGTGATTATATTTCACATGAACTGTGTTTCAAATAGCAGTAAACATGCATCCATGTTTGGACCGCTGCTAGAACTCTGCTGCTGCTTTGCAATCCTGAACAGAACCGGTAACGTTCTGTGATTGATTTGCCGTCAACCAACTTCAACACTACAGATCGATACGTACTGAAGAATATGAAAAAGCACCGACCAGCTCCATCCATGTGCCATTTCATGTGTCTTCAGGTCAAACGTATGTGGAGTCATTTCCCGTCTTTTGTCTTTAATCAATCGTGTGGTTTATCAATTTAAAAAGAGAATAAGATCAAAAGAGAGTGATAATCCAGCATGGGCAGAGCGTTGAGATTTAAAACATCCTCATCATTCTGCTCTTCCTCTCCCGGGTTGAGCAGCTCTCGGTCTCAGTACTTATATTTACAATCTGTCACTTTTCCACCAATACAAGTGTTTAATGTTGATTTATTACCGTTTCTACTGTCTGTTTTTAGTCGTACCGCGAGTAGAACGGCTGACAAACTGTCATCTTACTTTGTGTAACAACAATAAGGATTCATTCATTCACTCATTCATACATGCTGCTGTTGATTATTATCATATTGAGTCCATTTTAAATCCCAAAACTTTAAACAGCAGCAGTTATGCAGCAGACATGCATCCAGCCACATTATTACTCATTCGGAGCGTCTGTAAGTTCAACACCGACGCTTCTCCTGAGAAATAGATCTGGTTCTATAGCTGATAAATGCTTCAATGTGTCCTCCAGCAGCTGGTCGATAACTTTTGTCTGTCAGCTTTTACTGGCTCATCCGGCTGGAAACACCGCCGTGTGGAAGGTGAAGCAAAGCTGTTGGCTGTAAAACACAAGCAGCGAGCTGTGAAGAGCCGAAGGAAGCTGGAGACACAGGTGAGAACTGATGTTTGTGATCTCCTAACCTGAATTCTGATTTCAAAATTCTGATTTCTGATCGCAGAAGCAACAAAGAACGAACTCTGTGTCGCTTTGTGATGAACCAGCAAAGTTTTCTAAAAAGAGAACGAATCTACATTTTCCAGAGAGAACCGTCCGGCGATGAGTCAGCGTTACCATCGGCAACAGCGGCGAGGCTTCACTGTGCAGGAGGCGACTGTACATACTGTGGAAAGCATTACTGTAAATGTCATTTATACCGCAGCTGGAGACACCATTACCGGGATCATCGATACACCTTCACTGCAGTCTGTTCAGAGGCATTAAAACCTTCAGTCTCTCTTTACATCCATCTCGCACATGCTCACACGTGAGTGCGGTTTTCCCGAGGTGCCCCCCTCCTCCCATCATCCGGCCTATCAGGGGCAGCAAAGCACAACAACTGCTGCTTGGAAAAGGTCAGCCAGGACACAGATACTAATAGCTTATAATGTTAATTGCTACAGAGCCTCCCGAGGGCAGCAAACTACATTAGGCACTGCGGATGGAGACTGTGTTGTTTATAGAGA
>NW_007578507.1:249473-263458 GCF_000690725.1 Stegastes partitus | reverse complement strand
GTGTGTGTGTGTGTGTGTGTGTGTAGGAGGACGGGGTGGAGGGGGAGATACGAGGAAGGCTCCTATAGGAGACCCACGGGGCTATTATGACTGGTAGCTGTCACCTCGTTTCAGTGATAAACGGGCCAAACCAAGGTCCCAGCCAGACAATAAACATCATTTGCAACCAACAAACACATAAACACAGCAGGGCCAGTCATTCCCGGCACCGCAGCAGCCTTAACCCCTTCTCTCCGACCACAACGGGATACGCTCGGCACAGTTTGCACAAGCCTACGAGCTGCAAAGCAAAACCTGCATTAGACTCACATGAGATCGGGTCTGTATCGGTGAATGAGGGCGCACAGCGCCAGGCCGCTCTTCCAGGACATGGTGAGGTCCGATACATTGACATTCCTGTATCCCTCCGTTTGTCTCTGGCACCAGTTGAGCAGCTTACTGGATCGAGCTATGGATTCTGGTGCGGGAAAGAGGAAAAAGAACTGATGTTAAAGATGGCGGTCGAGCAGAATGCGGATTAAAACGTGGAGAGGAACACGAGCTGGTTCTGGGCTGCATTACATGTGTCTTGCTGAGCAATCTCATGGCCTTGGTCGGGCAAGGCTGAGCACGGGATCGTAAAGTTCTGTCATCCATGACCTCATAATCCATGTTAGTACCAGTTACAACCAGCAAGTGGAGGAATATTACAAACCGTCCAGATGGAAGGAGGAAAGGATGCAAATGAGAGGTTAGGAAAGGATGCAGAACTCACAGGAAACCTTTAAAACCAGCTGGACTTGAAATGTTTGACACGACCAGCGAGCTACTGAGTTAGTGCAAAGGAAGCTTCTCAGGCTGCGCGATCAGTCCATCATCACACTACTGTGTGTTATTCACTCAGCAGGGAGGCGTCACAACGGTTAAACTATTAGGAATCCCTGTGAAAGCAACACCATGCATTTGGACTTTGTGTTACCTTGCAACTGCTTGTCAAGCAGGCAATTGTCTGGAGTGAAAATAGTGGATCATTACATGTCAGCAACAGTGATTGCAGCAAATCCAGCACTCATCAAATCAGCTCATTGAGAAATGTCTAATAATAAGATCTCCTTTTGTAGATGAAGCAGAAAAGACACAAACCATTCCTGGCCAGCTTGGGCGTCGACGAGTTGATCACGTTCTCGATCTCGATGCGGATCTCCCGGCACTCGCCCGTGTCGCAGAGGTGCCGCATCTGCAACGTCGAGGTGATTATCACACACATGTTGCACTAAGTGAGGCTGGTCCAGTGAAATACTGAAGCACAGAACTAAACACACACTAATTATAATTCTGTTTCTGAAGCTCACACTCACCTGACTGGGCTTGAGGAAGTTAAGGCTGATGTTGGGGTAGCGTGTGGTCGGGTCCACGCTGTACTGACTGAAGTTCTTGCTGACGTTTTCCGGTGTGGTCTGAGGCAGAAGACGGTAAATGCTCTCCCTGAAGCGCAGAGGGAAAAAAACAGAGTTATTATCTTTCCATATACTAAGCAGGCAGCGTCTAACTGAGGGAACGGGAAAGGAACATATAGGAGGATGCTATTTTAATACATTAATGAATCATATTAACATCCAAAGGGCACAGGGAGTTACTACGGAGCTATGAAGTCACATTCCATCCAGGCCTCATGAAAGCCTCTTATCCCATTAGCGCTAACCGAGGTGGGACTGAAGCTTCAAATCATATGCAGGCACGTTTCCTAGAAAAGCACTTACAGATAAAAGGGTGTGTTTGAGGAGAGCGACTGTGTGCGAGCACGAGAACGCAGCGAGTCTCGGTGCGTCACTGTTTCCACGTCCTCACCTCTCAGCCAGCACCTCCAGAGGGCTTTTTCCCTGGGCCCAGCTCTTCACCATCCAGCCCGAGTCCATGGCTGCCAGGAAACCTCGTGCGATGCCAGTGCCCATCGGCCAGAAGGGCTGGAGACGCCGGCGCATTCGTCAACCAAACATGGGCACAGGGGAACAAAAACATAAAAACAACTTAGACACAAGACTTAAAGGAGCCGTGGATCCGGTCCGGTCGTGTTCCTAACATGTGCAGCGGTCACTAAAAACATGAAGCAGCATCTGTAGAGTCAGAACTGTTCTTTATACGCATCAAGGGCTCGATGCAAGATAACGCAGAACAGCTTTTATGTTCAGGTGAACTTTTTTTATTAGGTAACTGTTTTTTTTTTAATTTGTTCATTTTATTCTCCTTTATCTTTATTTATTTTAATTACTACTGCTTCTACTATTATCATTATTCTAGCCTTTATGATTTTATCCTCTTTTTGTGTTTTATTCCGCTTGTTTGTTTGTTTTTTCCCTTTATTGTGATATGGCATTTTTGGTTCCTTTATTATTTTATCTGGTGTTGTTGTATCGATTCATTATGAAAATGTTTAACCATGTTTAATTCTGTTCCTCCACTTTTGCCTCTTAGACTGACCTGCCTCCTGTCATTCAACAGTCTTCCTCTTTTCTTTTTTGCCAAGTCTATAAAGCCATTTGCAAACTCTGCTTTAAAAGGTGCTACATAAGTAAAGTTACTATTATTATAATTAAACTAATGAAAGCACAATTATGAATCTATGTTCCATTTCTATCGACATGCCCCCCTCAGTCCAACACACTGGACATTTAAAAAAAAAAAACTTGAACTTTTAATTTGAAACCCCCCCTCCCCGTGACCCTAATGAGGATTAGACAGTGTATAGATAATAGATGGATCTTGTGCCGCCTCTCTCACCTCCAGCAGGCTGTCGCCCACCAGCGCCACCAGCAGCTTGTGGCCGTTGCGTTGGCGCACCATGGCGGCGTTCTCTGAGGCGTACATGCAGGTGAAGTCGAACATGGCGACGTCGGGCTGGCCGTAGTGGTTGATGGCGAAGTCCAGCGTGGGGAGCTGGTGGTTGGTGGAGAAATCTGCAGCCTCTCGTGCATAAGACAGCAAGGCGGCCTGGTCTACGTTACCTCTGGACAGCAGCAGCTCCGTGTCCGCGTAGTCCTGCAGGACAAACAGAGGAGATGCAATCAGAAAATAAGAAATGTTAAATGCAGAGAAGTCGAGAGAAATTTGTGGTTACAGTCGTTCAAGTGGCTTCTAGCTCAACACGTCAGCAGGCGTCACAGGAAGTTAAAGACGTGTATGTAAGAGTAAAGAGGCACAACAATCCTGACATTTACACATAAACAGAAGAGACGGTGCAGCCAAGACCATTGCTTTCTATATCAGGACACTCAGAGGACTTCTATTGCTCTGATACCATCAGGGAGTTTATAACCATGAAGGGCATTTGAGTTATGATATATTTTTTCAACGCTTCTAAGCTAAGCTGTACAGCTACAGTCATTATGAGGTCGGGCAATACGGAGCAACACTTCTTGTGCATTGGTTTAGTAAAAAATTGTTAAATAAGCAATTAAATTTTTTCAAATTCAATTTATTCTATATGTTGGATTTTAAAAAAATTGCCAAAAATAAACTATCCCTAACGAGATTCTGTTAAAAGCAAAAAATTCTGCACTTCTTGGCGTAACCAGGAAGCCTTTAATGACTCAGCTGCGACCAACAGTCACCTGACAAAAAATCAGCAACTTTTTGTTCGAGCCAGATTAATCTGCAGGCTGTGTTTACATAGAGTAGATAGGATATCAGTATGGTATAACAAAAAAAAAAAGTAAAATGTAAACTATCCATCTGTATGTAGAGTCACCATGTTTTTTGCGTGTATTGGTAAAACCTGCAGGAAAAATGTTGTACATGTTGCTCCCAGGTCAGAAAAAAAAAAAGTAATCCAAAAAAATTACATTTTTGTTTATTGTTTTGTGATGATTTATGTCATTATTATTATTATTATTATTATTATTATTATTATTACATCTGTGTCACGCTGCACCAAAGACATTCTGACTTCTCTCTACTTACAGCCACGGTTGTGCTGTTTCAGTAGAGATGCAGGACTTTATATCGCAATAAAAAATGAGCAAACAGTGAGTGAAAATGTGACGGGAACAAAAAGAAAAAACACCCAGAAAGTAAAGTTCACAGGTTCACAGCAAAGTGACTGAAGCTGGAGTGAACGGCGCTGCTACAAGCCTCTCTAACATGTAGCATCAAATCGCTGCATGCTTTCAGTGACATGTTTTCACAGAGGCCGGCCAGAGGTGCGTTCTTCCACCTTCCAGCCTCCTGGTTGCCCAACGCCAGGCCGGTGGTAACTACGGCGGCTGAGGTGAAGGGCAGGGCGGTGGAAGATATGAACAAGGGCTGTTTTCTGACTTGCAGCTCAGCCTTGAACTGACTGGCCTCCGCTGTGCCCACCCTTCCTCTGTCCCGCTCGAAAAGGCCAAGCCAGAGTCGCTGCTGTAAACGGCTCAGGGTAGGAAACTGAATTAAAGGGAACTTCCACAAGCTTCAGTACCAGTAAATACAAATCCCCCCCCGGCTTCATACCTTCATGTGTATACCTAAACCTCATTAATGTCACCAGCTAACCATGAAAACACACACGGGCCTGCACGTACATGCACAGGGACCGACACAACACGAGGAGTCATTACGTACACGAGGCAGCTTAAAGTGTCTGAAGGCTGAGGACTGTTGCTGCAAAAACACTCATTTCAGACATTTAGGATCTAAAAGCCGCAGCACACCTTCAGCTACGTCTCTGCATGAAGACAGACATGCAATAAGGCCTTTCCGGTTTCCTGTGGAACGCGGCCAGGGAAAGGAAACTACCGAACACAGCGAGGACACAAATACTCAGCGAGCGCTTGAGTTTGTTCCTGGACACTGTTGGCTTGGTTACGCCGTCAGACAAATACTGGGCAGGCAGAGAGGATAAAAGAATGAAAGACAAAAAACAAAACAAGAGACAGACTTGTGATGCTGTTGGTCTGTGCATGCCGGCAGCCTTTATGTGCACTACAGAGACCCAGAATGAGTCTGTAGCGCTCACACCACGCTGAGCGCCGGCCTCTCATCACTCACATGCAGAATGACTCCTTTCTCCAGCAGGCTCTGTTTTTTGGCAGTCATCACAAAGTAATGCGTGTCATCCTTGTAGTAGACGATGTTTTCCAGGTCAATACCTAAAAAAGACAGAAAGATGGATTGTTACACGCGAAGCACAATCGCCCTCCTCACTGCCGCAGCTCGCCGTCTTGTCGTCGTTTGAGGACCAGAGCGGCAATTACGCGACTGAGAGCGCATAAGCAAAGCCGCCGGGACATTGTCACGTCAGCGATAAACTGCTTGGCATCAAACCAAAGCATTTTAATTGGGTGAGCTGACAATATCTGTGATCAAAGGACAAATTATCTGTTCTAGTTACCTCCGTGTTTTGGCAGGAACGAGCTGGAGATCTCACAATTATCAAAAAACCTGAACAACGTGTATATAAAGAGAGCATAAATCCCCTACAGCCGCGGAGCTGTGACGGACCTGTTGCTTCTCTGAGGTCCTGAAAGAACTTCTGATTGAAGATGAAGGCCACGCCGCTGATCTCCTCCACCTTCGCCTCCGCCGTCGTGTTCCTGTTGATGAAGTTAGCCGTGATGGCGATGGCCAGTTTGCCTCGGAACTCCTTGCGTCGAAACCCTGAAGGTACAAGTAGAAAAGAGAAAACAGGCCTTAACGGCAGGAGCTGAACTTTCTCAAAAAGCCAGTAAACACTCAAAACCAGCTCAATTTGCTGACTTACATTTGCTTTTACAACATATCAAACCCTTCAAATGCACATCGTAAACACAACCACATGTTCTGTGTCATGACAAAAAGCTTTCTAGGTTTCCAGGCTGCTGGACGTGGTTCTTGGTTCTTGGTTGTCTGTGACCTCAGGGGGAGCTGCAGCTTCCCTCCACTGATGCAGCAGTCAGCGGTACAGAGCGAGGTCACGGTGCTCTGCTCCACAGGGGTTCCCTTCACCAGTGTGGCCCCAACATTCATAAAGGACACAGACAGCCAATTCAACAATCCCTATTCTGCTCTGCCAGGAGAGCAAACACTGTGTGAAGCTGAACGTAGCAGCCAGACACAAACAAACACACGCACAGATGTGCACAAATGCTCATTCATACACCAGGAACGGAGTGAGGTCAGGGCCCGACCGCAGCTGTACACTAGTGAGATCATAATCGCTCTGACTGACTTCCAAGTCCACTTAGGGAAACAAATAATACTGTTTGTGCTTCGCCTTGTTTAGTTAAGGAACACACTGCACTGCTGGAGCAGCTCTCCCAGTCGGGACATGCTAACTTGCCTGGAAGCGTGTTCCTCCTTCCGTCTGCTCCAATGATGACATCAAACTCCAGCTCGCTGGCAGGGTGTGTCCTGGGGTGGACCTCAGCCCTCCAGCCGATCCCTAAGAGCACACAGCATGTGTAATCAGAGAGAAATGCATCAACAAAGCGCGGCTTAGAGCCTTTGACAGATACGACAAAACATGTTCTCTTTCCATTCAGTGTTCCTCAGACTCGTCTGGCAGCAGCTTCACTCGCTTACTTTCACTCTCTTGGTCTTCGGGGGGCTCGATGAGACCCTTGAACTCTACGTTGACGTGGATCTCGATGCCCAGCAGGAGAGCCACTTTCAGCAGCATTAGCTGCAGCTGACGAATACCTGGGGAAGACATCCGAGATTAAGACCTATAATCCATCTTCAAATATGCTCAGAATGCAGCAAAAGCACTGCGTCCACTCACTGATATGATCGATAGCACCAGCGCAGAACTTCCCGTAGAACTTCTTGGCCCCGAGGCCCCTGAGGTCCTGGATGGTGAAAGGCCAGAGGTGCAGCACGTTGTTCCTGGAGAAGGCATCTCTCTTCTCCAGAAGCACCACTTTGGCCCCCAGGAAGGCCAACTCGATGGCTGTACGCAGGCCGCATGGCCCCGCACCGATGATCAGACACTGAATACGCAGAGAGGAGAAAGTCAGCCAAGCACATGGAAAGTCAAATTACTGCCACTCTTCTCTCTGTAGACGACAAACCCACATATTCACACTGAAGCCCCAGGTTAGCACATCCCACTGTCTGAAAACCAGCCTGTGATGCAGCAACACGCCTTCATGCTGCGTTCATGTCATATCATTTAAAACATAATTATGAGCAGCCATGTGTGAAAACAACTTGTGCAGCAACTGCATCTGAGATGTCAAACATTTCTGACAGCAATGACGTGTCCCCCCGACATCAACAAACTGTGGCTGCAAAATATAACGTCAACACAAACACATTCATCTGCATAGCAACAGAGCCAAACATCAGCTGGTCTGACCAACCAGAAGAAGATGAAGTCCGATACCGCCTGTCACCACCATAAACCCAGATAAGCTGCATTAAAACAAATTAACCAACAACTCAATTCATCCAAAGGACATTTCATTTGTTGGTGATCGCGAGTGAACCTGACTTGTAAATCAAAGTTCATTTCTGCCGACGTCATTCATTTTATCAGCTGACATTATCTTGTCAACAGTTTATTGGACCCAGCCCTTATTTTAGGGTCAATTACATGAATACACTGGAGCTCCCAGGAGGCAGCAGATTAAATGTTTGAGTCTGAGTCAGAGCCGCCGAGCGTCCTTTGGTCCACTCGGTAAACATGAGCATCAAATTACATGATTCCTCGATACTGAGGATCACGTTTTTCAGTCTGTTTGCTCCCACTTGGAACTGGAACCTCCGCCAAGTCACCTGATGCAGCTTTGGGTGAATCATCGGGTTTCCACCGATGCAGGCTCACCTTTGAGTTGGCACAGGCACGGCCCTTCTTGTACTCCTTGTGGCTGGCTCTCTTGTCGAGCTTGGCCCACAGCGCCTTGGCCTTCCAGTAGTTGAGTTTGGACTTGAGCTTGTGGTAGAAGACCCTGTACTCAGTGGGCTTGACCTCCAGGTGGTCACAGAGATCCTGGAAGGCCTTGAGCGTGCCCTTACATGTGGTCGCCTGGACGAATTTGTCGAACAGGACGTGGGACAGGTTCACCCCGTCTCCTCCGGCTGCACCGGCGCCTCCATCCCCCATGGTCCAGGCTCACGTAGGGCTGTGAGGGCCCTTCACCCTGCCCCTGGCAGGGGTCTCTGGGTCCAGCCCCAACCCTGGAACAGCCTCTCTCTGGTGGAGGGCTCTAACTCCCAGCCTCAGGCATCTTCATTCTGTAGCAGAGATGGAATGAGAGGAAACAGAGGGAATCAGTTTAGCTCCGTATAAAACATCTCCACATGTAGCGCTCACGTAGAAGATCATAGCTCCTGAATGTTTGGACGATACCTACACTGTGAGAAAACATGAAGAGAAACTTCAATTAGAAACTTCATGACAGTGCAAAGAATCAAGCTAAGGATGCCGATGACGTCCTTCTTCTTTTATCGAAACAGGCTTGAAAGCTCTCTAACTAAACATCTAAATGTACGACAGTTGGTCAGCAAGTCATGAGAGCAGCGACTGAGGACAGAGACGAGGCGATTCAGGGTGTCGCTGTCATTCCTCTGCTGTGACACGACCTCAAACAACCTCCTATCTGTCTAGGAATGGAGCTGCTGGACACAGGAAGGCCACTGAACCCACAGAGAGCCAAACAGGAAACACACAGGGCACAGAATCCCTCCAGACAGACTCCAGACATCCCAAAACACTGTAAAACACACAATCCTGCTCATTCAAGACACCGATCTGGCACCAGTAGGAGTCTCTGAATAAGCCAGTTTGATCCACTCTACATAGTCCTTCCTCTGTTGGTTTACATGCTATGACATGCAGCGGTGAATCCTTGTGTTCTGCGCTCTGTAGCCCCCACGGGGACGAGATCATTAACGTTCTTGTAACTCTGCTGTTCTGACTGGATGTCTCCGTGGGTCCACAGTCTGACTTCAGTCTGCTTTACCCAACATATAAAAGAGAGATAATGGAGAAGAAGAGATGAAAGAAATCACACAAAGCGTTTCAACAAAAGTGGTGCTGATGACTGCACACTAAAGGCTCGGTGATTCTGATCCGTTTGCTGCTTAATGCAGGATCTCTGCTTTGCATCAGATCTCAGAGGCGACGACGCAGAAACTCGTCTCAGTTGTTCACGATGGTTCAGCAAAAGCAAGTATCTTTAATTTATAGATAGATAGATAGATGAAGAATTAGAAGCCATTCAGACATATATTATCACCTGGGAAAGAAAGAAAAGCTTAAACAAAAAAAGTTCAGTATTTTGAAAAAAGGTTCGAGCGATGAAATGTCGTTTCTGTGAGGAAAATGCCAACTAAGAACAAAGCTCTGAAGCTAATTAACAAATTTCAATTTCTGTGCCAACTAAACAAACACGATATATTGTGTTAAACTGTTAAATATACAGTCATGACTCAATAATCGACCCTTAACAATCCTAAACCTGCTATCCGACAGGTTTTAACCCATAAAAACAGCCTTAACATAGCGACAGCCTTGGATTCTGACTCCGACATGACATTTAATGTCACCAATCAGGATGACGGCGTATTATCTGACTGAACAATCCCACAGATTGGCTACGTTCACACTGCAGGACTTGATGCTCAATGAGGATTTCTTTGTGACTTCCTTCACGTTTCCAGTTCAATGCGACTTGTATGTGATCTGCTGTGTGAACTTCATACGAGCCAAAAGTGTCCCGCATGCGCAGAAGAGGACACGACGACGTCACACGCAGCGAGCGTGCTCAGTGTTTATGGAAGTAAACATGGATGGTAACGGTGGAGCGTATCTGCCACTCCCCCGCCGCCACCGATGGAGGAAACAGAAGTGTGAGCGCTAACTAAACTAGCATCAGCAGCCAAGTACTGCCTGTGTGTTCTGGACACTTCCACCCCGTCAGAGCGCTGCCCCGGGGTGGAAGTGTCCCCGGACCGGGACGAATGTTCTGATATTCATCATTAACTGGGCCTGAATATCCAGAGAGCAGAAAGTTCTATTGGGACCAGCCCTACTAGTTATTATAAGAACTATGAACAATAATGAACAACTAATGAGCCTTCCAGCATCAAGCCCTCCTCGTATCTGGACCTCCGTCTTGACAATCCGACAGCCTTGATATCCGACATAGAAGATGGTTTTACGTTTAGTGTCGGATTATTGAGTCACGACTGTACAGTTGGTTTCAGGAGTGCTGGTAGAAACGCCATGATAACGGTCTGCTAGATATGAACTTAAAGCACTTTTCCATGCATTGATTAAACCTCTAAAAACTCATCGTTGTGAATCAAAAAACATCTAGTTGAGTTCAGCCCTCCACCGCTGGCTGCAGCCTGAGCACACCAGCTCACCTACAACTCTGCTCACACGCTGTCATAGTGTCGGACATTATATATCGGTAAGTTGTAATAATGAAGCAATTCACCCATAAATGCTCAAACTGGAAGCTGATTATGAAGGAGAATAATTCATCTGTTTAAAAAGTCAGTCAGTGCTGCTGCAACCTGCTAGCAAAAAAGTAAAACTTACTAAATCATTAAATGTAAGTAAGATTCCCTCAAATAAATAAAAAATAATAAAATAAAAATCAATACAGGCGCAACATCTAGAAAACCAACTGTGCATAAACTGTTTTCATATTAGCAGGTTTCATCACACTTGGATTATGCAACGCAAATATTATGTGGAGTAAAAAACACAGAATAATATTGATTAAAGCAACAACAGAGCACCGCTGCATATCTCTAAAAACACATATTGGACTTGGTATCGCTTCGGCCCGGTCTGAGATGTTAGATAGAGGCTGTTAAGTGCCACAGACAGTCGGATCTGCACAGCAGTCGCTCTGTTGCTTGCACCGCAACATACTTCTGCCAGATCCACCTGTTTCATGAAACATCCTCCAGGATATGGACATGTCAGCAGAAACTTGGGTTTCTTTGGAGAGGATGCAGATTCCACCTCATTAAAAACCTCATTTGTGAGATGTGTGTTCACTTCATTTTGAGTTTAGATATCACCATAAGATCCAAACAGAATGGACTGTCAGGCTAAACATCCATATCTGAATGCTTGGTGCAGATGAAGGCGTGACTCATTAACTACAATCCAGAGCAACAAACATAAACCCAGTCTTTACTCTGGCTCGCTGCTCTATAGAAGCCGGAGCCTGGTACTGTCCAGCATGTCGAGCTAGTTCATGAAAGCCAATGCAGTCCCAGTCCCAGCGGCAGCGCATGATGAAAGGAAGGCAGGTACAGAGGTCAGCTGGCCTCCTTTTCACACCCTGCCAACTCTGCAGTGCAGCGAAAACAGCCGGCCCTGAGCTTGGCTCTGCCTCAGCGTGTCCGGATCGGGACCGAAGGGGGCAGCGCCAGCTCAGACAGAACACAGCCCTTTACCAAAGCAGCCATTCAGGAAGCCGGACGCGTCATTTCTAATGTGAGTGAACACGCAGGACTCGACTTTAACCTTCAAACTGTTTCCAGACAGAAGCAGGTGGTGGAAGTCTGTGGTTTGGTGTGTGCAGTGACAGATGGTGAAACACTGACCAGCTCTAGTCAGAGATCAAACATCAGCATTGATCACACAATAAAAATCAAACGCTGTGATTGACTGAGCGTCGAGGCCAACATTAGGCACAGATGACTCAATCGATGGTCCTTAATTTTCTGATCAATAGTAGTGATCAGCTGATGATAGCACACAGGCGTATTCATGAAGCTTCTTCAGTGTTTTCTTGTGATGAAGACCAACACTGAGGCCGGCCTGTCAGTCACAGCTGTCATTCCTGTGGTGTGTG
Source organism: Stegastes partitus (assembly GCF_000690725.1). NCBI lineage: Eukaryota > Metazoa > Chordata > Actinopteri > Pomacentridae > Stegastes > Stegastes partitus. Next base: position 251,705 of record NW_007578507.1, on the reverse strand, counting down.
CAGCAATAGGACTGCATCAGGCGCAGGTTCGTCTGAGATGACACCGTTTGGCAGAAACGTGACAGGATGGCGTCGGATGAGCGTCTACCACATAGCAGGAACCAGTCTGCAGCTCTCAACAGCTCATGAACTAATGATCTTATCAAGACAGGACCATCTTAAAACTAACAAGCCTGAAATCTCCACCCTAAATTCTTACACTCTCGAACTGTGACCCGAGCAGAAAGATCCCAGTTCATCAGCGGCGAAACGGTTTTACGAGGCGGAGCGGAAGAAGGCGGGCGACTTTCAACTTCTTGTGGAAGCGTAGTTAAAGAAAAACACGTTGCCTTCAAAATAAAAGGCAGAGGAACTACGGAGCTCAGGAATGAGAAGATGCTACGACCTCTGTGACGCACTCCTGAGAAAGCTCACAGTAAACTTCTAACACACTCTGAAGGAAGCTGATGGGCGCGTCACGGTGTGTGTGGTCAGATGATGCTGGGGCTCAGGCAGCCTCGTGACAACAACAACGCTGGCCTGTAATGTGGAGGATAGTAGCCTCCTGCAGAGCCCCATATGCATACACCATGTGTTTCTGTTGGGCAGAGAACAGCCACGAAAGGAACGCAGACCGATGGAAAAACCAACGTAAAGCGACTTAGTGTTGGCCCAGAACAGCTTCAGTACACTTTGGCACTGAGTGTGTGAGACTTGACTGGAGGGATGGAACGCCATTACAGAAAGATATTCCCAAATTTGGTGTTCTGACTGTCTGACAGGCTGCTCCTGAATCTCTCACTGAGATCGTCTTCATACCCATCATACCTTTCATTCCCTGGTGCCCTGAGAGCAGGAGGGCACCAGCATCTGACTCAGGACACAAATGCTTCACGGCAGAGAGAGCGAGCTAATCATGTGTATTGATCTGCAGCCAGCCTTCCCTCTGAGGGGAGAAGCTGATCCGGATCACGTCAGCAAAAGCCAACGGATCCCGTCACTGTAGGATCCAGCTTTCTTCTGATCCGTCACCCGTCACACACACGTGAGTGTCATAGCGACTAAATAAAAGGAGTATTTAATAAAGTTCTATCATGTAAAACTCTGACTATTTTCAGGGGATTGAAAAAAAACAACTTTCTAGCAACATCTGGATGAGCTGCAGGATTTCACACATTCATAGAATCTCTCTCACACACACACACACACACACACACACACACACACACACACACACACATCACACGCTGATCTAAAAATAGACGCAGAGATTAGGCCACTGGGCTACGAGTTTGACTGCTTTTATGCAAACACGGCGGCTTTTAGGAGTAAATACGAGGCTTTAAAAGCTGATGTTTACCAGCTCGAGATAAACAACAGCACTGTGCCAGAACACTAAGCTCAATCACTGGTGTTGTTTTGTTTGCTTCTTGAAGTGTTTTCGTGTTGTGTTGGGGTTTCCTTTTGTTCCTCTAATTGGTTACAGTGCAAAAACCCATCTGAGATCCTCAGAGGTTCCTCAGAGGTTCCTCCAGGATGTTCTCCAGCAGCAGCAGGGCAGCAGGCTGTCCGGGAGCCATGGCAACGCAAACACATGACATCTGACTGCAGGTTTTAATTTACAACCTATTTATTAAATGCCAGTTTAAAATGACTTTTTAAAGGCTGAATGTAAAAATACCATAAATAAATAAAATGAAAAATTAAATAATAAAAAAACAATAATTAAGAATGTCTTGATGGGGCAGTAGAACCAGGCTCAGAACAATGAATTTTTCTGGGTTTTTTTTAATTTATTTTTTTTATACAGAAGAGCTCTGAGGCTCTGTTGGAGGGAAACTCTCAGAGAGGCTCAGCAGCATCCAGGCTGCAGCTGATCCCCTGCTTCTGGTAAACCAGCGTTTGTACATCAGCAGCAGGTAGAACATCATACAGGTAGAACATCATACAGGTAGAACATCATACAGGTAGAACATCATACAGGTAGAACATCATACAGGTAGAACATCATACAGGTAGGTTTCACATTGATCCAGAAACACAGACACATGTAGAGATACGTTTGCTTTTGTTTATTTGATGTCTCTTTTATTTTAATTTCTAATGACATCAAAATATTTGGGGACATTTTTTTGTGTTTATTTGATGTCTTGTCCCTTTTCTTTTCTTTTCTTTTCTTTTCTTTTTTAATGACATCAAAGTATTTGGTGACAATTTAGAATTTCCAATTAGCCTGAAGTTTGTGTTTTTGGC
>NW_007578507.1:202967-249246 GCF_000690725.1 Stegastes partitus | reverse complement strand
AAAGGAAAGGTAGAGGGGGTAAAAGAGAGGGAAGAGGGGGTGAGAAAGAGGGGGAGGGAGCAGAGAGCAGGGGGTGAGGGCTGAGGAGATCCAGGAGGAGGACGCTGATGCAGGGGAGTGGAGCATGGAGGCATGGAGGGTCAGTCAGAGGACGGATGGAAGTCTGATGGAGGGTGATGGAGGGGGAGAGGTGGAGGTGGGAGACAGGGCAGAGGGGCAGAGGGGCAGAGGGGGCTGTTGGACAACAGCCCCCTCTGCCTTGCTGTCATGGTTGTTCAGAACAACCAGCTCCAGCAGCCCTTGTTCTTCCTCTTTTCTTTCTTTTCCTCCTTTTCTTTTGGTGTCTTCTCCACCTTTTTCTTTTCTTTCTTGTCCTTGTTTCTTCGGAACCAGCCGAAGAAGCTCCTTTTCTTTTTCTTTCTCTCGGGGAGCTCTTCTTCCTCCCCCTCCACAGGTGTTGCTTCCTCCTGCAGGTTGATGTTGTCCTGCTCCAAGTCGGTCGGCTTTTTGACTTGGTCACTTTTCTCTTCCTGTATCACATCAAATCAAATCAGATTTTATTTGTAAAGCATGTTTCAGACGCTACGACAACGCAAAGAGCTTCACAGCATTTAAAACATTATAAAGGAAACCCGTCCCTACACACACACACACACACACACACACACCTACACACAACTACACACAACTACACACACACACACACAAACACACCACTACCTGTAGGGAAACATGGTTCTGAGGATTGTGGGAAACGCTACCATTGGGGCCGTCCACACCGGGGGAGGCACAGTCCATGACCACTGGGGGGCGCTAGCACCCGGACCCCCCAACCCGGCAGACGGGGGATCCCCACACCGAGGTGGAGAGCCCCCAAACAGCCGGGCCAAAGGGACCCGCAGACAGAACCCCCAGCAGCAGACCGGACACAGCGCCCAGTGTGGAGGACCCCCATAAGGAAACACTGGAGCTAAAAACTAACAACTTTAACCACAGAACACCAACGCCGCAGAAAATTAAGAGTAAAATACATAAGATAAAAAACTAGATAATGATAAGAATGTAAAAAGAATAGAAATGGTCAGTTAAAAGCCTGATTAAAAAGTGTCTCTACCTGTTCGTCCTGCTGGTCCTGAACCGTCTCAGTGTCAGAGTCCTGGTTCTTCATGTCCGGCTCTGTCTCCGTCTCTTCCTGCAGGACCTCTGTCTCTGGTTCATGGTTTTCCATGTCCAGGTCTATCTGAGACTCTGTCTCTTCCTGCAGGACCTCTTTCTCTTGATCACAGTTGTCCTTGAACAAGAGAAGGAGGTCCTGTTCACAGTCCTCCATGTCCGGCTCTTCCTCTTTCTCCGGCTCTTCTTGGAGGACTTCCTTCTCTTGTTGACAGTCCTCCATGTCCGGCTCTTCTTGGAGGACTTCCTTCTCTTGTTGACAGTCCTCCATGTCCGGCTCTTCTTGGAGGACTTCCTTCTCTTGCTGACAGTCCTCCATGTCCGGCTCTTTCTCCGTCTCCGTCTGTTCCTGCAGGACTTTGTTGTTTTCTTTGTCCTGAGTCAGACGGAGGAGCTCCTGCTCCCTCATGCTGAACTGCTCCTTGAGCTGGTTCAGCTTCTCCTCCTTCGCCTTCATGATTCTGGCGAATTGCTGTCTCTCTGCCTCCAAGATCTTTTTATGCTCTCGCAGCAGAGCCTCCCTGTTTGCTACGAGTGCTTCTTTTATAGCAACCAAAGTGTTGCTCTGCTCCAGTCTCTCGTGGGCCCACTTATTTTCCTTCAGGAGCTGTGCGTGGAGATGTTCCAGCTCCATTTTTTGCTCCATCAGGTGCTGTTTGTCCATATTCCAGGCGTCCAGGGCGTACTGCAGCTCTGCGAGCTGGTTGGGTCGGTGGCATGGACCAGCCTGGTGCTTTTGGTTGTTCCACTGAGACATTGTTCACACGTAAAGGTTGCTGCTGGTCGTAGACTTTGGTCTCTGTCAGACTGCAGGGAGGTGAAAATGCAGCAACGATGCGTCTCTTGAGCAGGTAAAAGTTTGTGCCAGCTGTTAGAATGTCCCGTATATAAGCTGCTGATGACATCACAATGTTGTCATCAACTTCTTGTCCTTTGAGAGCTGATGACATCACAGTGTTGTCATCAACTTCTTGTCCTTTGAGAGCTGATGACATCATAGTGATGTCACACACCTCTGAGAGCCCTGCTGTTGCCTAGCAACGGGACAGCTGGGTTCTACTGGCAGGAAGTTTACTTCTGATTAAACTGCATCTCAATAAATAACAGCATCGTGAAAAAAGTCCAGTATTTGACCATTTAATTTAATTTGAAGGCAATCTTTGGTTTGTTCTATGTTAAAGTCAAAGTGAGCCATACTGTCAGTGTGTCCACATGTGGTGCTCACACACACACACGTTTACATCCATGTCTGAGTCAGCTGTTTCTCATCTGCCTCTTGATACACAGAATACCACAGTGTACAGAACACATGTGCATATATATTTATAAACACAAATATAAGATTTTAAAAAATGAGATCAAAGAATAAAAAATACAAAATATGAATACAGTGAAATAAAGTACACGTGTGCAAAAATGTCAAACGACCAGAAAGACTTGTGAAGTGTTCGGTGCTGGATGTGTCAATCACATGTAAAGAGAAATATTTCAAGGCTTTTTTAAATTTGCATTTCTATGATTCTGGCTTACAGCTCATACAAATCAGAACTCCAGTCTCTCATGTTATCAGACTTTTCCCTGAGATCGATCAGAAAAACGACTTGCAATAAAGAAATGTTCAGCTTTTGAGATAAATAAAAAGCAAGAGAGGACAGACAATAACGTGTCGGTGAAAACCTGTAATTTTCGATATGAAAGAGCAGGTCACTGAAAAGCATCAGACGAGTTTCAGTGAGAAACAACCCCGAGGCTTCCAGGTGGACTCGTAGAGTCCAGAGAGGCAGGAACGACCTGATTGACTCGACCAACTGTGTGACTGCTTCTATCCTAAATAGAACTTCGTCCTCCATCCGTCTCCAACTCAGAGATGACTGATGCTCAGACGAGGCTCCAGAGATCAAGCTAATGCCCCGGCCCGTCTCGTCCTGCCATCCATCAGGAGACCTGACAGAGAGCAGGAAGGAGTGCAGGACACCGTGGAGATGGACGGATGAACAAACATTCAGTAACTCGTGTCAGAGCAGCTTCACCGCTCTGAAGAACCTGTAACAACAGCTGGATGTGATCGCTTCATGCCTCGCCCGGTTTGCCTTAAGACGGTTTCCCCTTTGGCTTTGTTCTCGATAGTTAATGATCACCTGAACGTGCCGCTCATCACGATGGCTGCATAACACTCGCTCCATAACACTAATTACAGAGCCGTGCCACAGCAGGTGTGGTCTATTCGCGGCGTGCCCGGAGGCTGTGGATAGATCGCACCGACAACAAAAGCACGACAGACAACACGCAGGTCTTCGTAGTTTGTTAGTCATTATATGTGCAGCTCTTAATAGGATTTATCCAATTATTGGACTGGACGATTATCAAGACAGAGAGCTGGAGTTTTTCCAATTAACTGTATTATTTATTATTACTTTATTAAATGATTAGTATTGTTATTTTGAACATGGGCTCCACTGGTTCTGATGAAGCCGTCTCACTGTGTTTGTATATATTTTTCTGTTATTCTTAATTTTGAAACCAAGATTTTTATTTTGACTGCAAATGCATCGGCCATGAAAAATCCTAGTTATGAAATGATCACAACCATCTGCAATAAAATGAAACCAGAAGGCAAAGCTGTGCAGGTTTTTGACAAAGCTTCTCATTTTGAAAACACTTCTGTGCTTTCTCGCTGAATCTCAGACGTCACCATGAGCGAGCCGTCGCCAAGAGACTTAGCTTAGCATAAAGAGTGTTAACAGAGAAACAAACGTCTGTAAAACCACAACCAGTCATGGTACCGCTTCAGAGTTTGAGCTTGAAGGACATGTTACCTTTTAAAAATGAATATCTGTTTTTTTTAACTTAATAAAGTCATCAGATTTTCAGCTTGAACTACTCATTTGTGACGCGTCTTTCAATCAGAAAACGGAATGAAGTCGAAGCTTGAAATCTTATTTCATCACTTTTCTGTATGTCTCATCCGAACATTTGCCAAAAAATAAAGCACCAACCATCCATTCTGCTTTCCTCTACGCTACGATAAAACCAATGGTTACCAAATTTATGACCAAGTCCATCCATCATCTCTACACCTTAATCCTCACCAGGGTCATGGGGGGCTGGAGTCTATCCCAGCTGACTCAGGGTGAAGGCAGGTTCACCTGGACAGGTAACCAGTCTATCACAGGGCTACACTTAGAGACAGACAACCAAGCACACTCACATTCACACCTACGGACAATTTACAATCACCAATTAACCTCAGCATGTTTCTGGACTGTGGGAGGAAGCCGGAGAACCCGGAGAGAACCCACGCTGCACGGGGAGAACATGGAGACTCCACGCAAGAAGATCCCAGGTGTCCTCACCGGGACGCCAACCGGCGACCTTCTAGCTGTGAGGCGTTAACGGTGCTAACCACCAAGACACCTGCAGCCCACTATGACAAAGACTGCCTGACTGTTCAGCTGAACTGGGCTGAGCTGCAAGTTGTGTTTACGTAGAGAGGACGGGGTGTCACGTATGCAGTAAAGTGTCGACAGTATGTAGAGTTCAACACATGGAAAATGAAAAGCTGTTGATTCCAGGTTATTGAAAAATGAGCCCACAGTGAGTAAAAACATGACGGGAGGAAAAAGAAACTGCTTGAGATTCAGAAAGCTAATCATCATCCAGATGCAGATTTTTGTTTTGGACAAATCCAAGCTCACTAAGTTCCTTATATCCTAGCAACAGGTTCGTATTTAACACACAACAGCGGCACCAATCTTCTCACCAAACTCCAAAATGTTGAACAATTTAAACATCTGCCAGGACAGCAGATCAGCAGCACAAGAGTTCAACAAATGAATCTTTTAAAATAAGTTGTCTAGAAGCTGTATGCATGTTTATGTCAGTGTGGGCTCATTAAAGTGTGTGTGAAAGACAAAGTTCGCTGATTCAAGCTTTTTAAATGTAAGGAGCATTTCTGGTTTATATATACATACATAAAGAGCTCAGCTGTTGCACTGCATCTGTCTGACAGGAACACATTAGTGTCCGTGTTCGTTATCCCATCATGGGACCAGATTAAACCATCGTTCTGTTGGCATCACAAATATCTGTTTACAGCCCTTCAGACCTTTATATAAATGGTCACTCCAAACATTAACGCGGCATGTCAACAGGATGGTGAAACACACAGAGCTTAAGTCAACAGTGGACGGTTACAGCCAGCGGAGCGTCGGCGTGGCAGCAGAGTGACCTGCAGGTCGACAAACATGGCCGATATGTACTGTGTTCAAACCGCCTGTCGCGATGTGTTATTAAAAGTGAGCTGAGATATGATGAATGTGGGCAACCCAGTAATACAGCCTCCCATCAGAGGACACCATGATGCCTCCAACCAGGATCTCCTTATCAAAGGCGAGCATCTGTGGCTTCACAGTTGTGCACAATAATAATAAAGGCGCTGTGAAGATGCAGGAAGTCCGTTCAGAGAACTGGGCCCTTTCACCACACTTCAGAATCAGACTGTAATTTCTTCAAGTGTGTTCTCTTATTCATATTATAAAAGCTGTAAACGTTTGCCAGGGATGCTCATCGGCTCTGCCTGGTGGCTGCAAACACAAAAGTGCAGCCTCGGGGCAAATTCCACACAACTGAGTGTGGTAGAGCAGGAGGAGCCTGATTATGTCATGTTAGGTGCTTCAGAAAGGGTGCTGAGGAAAAGACAATATAATTACATTTAATCATCATTCCAAGCTTTAACACTGCCAACAAAATAATAATACAACATGAAACTTAACCCACAGGACGAGAAGCTGCATCGCTCACTCTGATGCTTGTTTCTGTGTAAATATGCTCATTGTGAACTTGTGCAAAACCCGATACGCCGTACTGAAGCTCTATTCATGCGCCCAGGTTCCACCTACAGGAGTGGACACAGTCACGTCTATTCACACGGCAGACAAAGCCTCGGCGTGCACAAAGCGCCGCACAAACATTTGTTGACTGAAGCTGAACTTGCCTCTGGCGGACACCATCTCCAAACCATCTGGCTTTTGAATCACTTCTGCTTCGGACAGCTGAGCTCCACGGTGCAGCTGAGCACTTCATCTGAGCTCCCACGACTGATGCAGATTTCCACCAAGTCCAGTAACAGACCAGCTCGTGAGCCCAGAACCATGCGAGCCCTGTGTTCTCCTAAACACACTGACAGATTCATGCTCCGCGTTCTGGGAGGAACATCGTGTTTCTCGGTCAAATTCATCACCTCTGCGGCGTCCTGGGATTCGGTGAACCGCGACTCGAAGCGGAACATGTGCACGCAGCATCCTGTGTGCGTCGCCACGGATACCGTGCGTCGTGTCTCTGCTTCCTGTCTGGCCGCTGAGCTACCTGTAAATGACGCCGAATCTCTCAAATGGATTCCCTTTATTGCTTTATGCATGCTTTGAATATTTGATGTCCTTTTCATCAGACTTCTTTCCATTTCAACAGGAGGAGGACCATGAGTGGAGCTTAATCTGGACGCTGAGTACTTTACGATGTCGCACACAGACGTAGGAAAACTGAGGAAGCAGAACAGCGAAGGAGTCCAGAGCGCCCACCTCCACCTGGCCTTCAGAAATGATCTCATCCAAAAGGTTAAAGTCATTGTAGGACAGGATGAATCTGGTCTGTTCTGTTGTGCTGCTAAAACAATCCTCAATTCTGCCCCAAAGAATCCAACTGAATCTGAGCCGCTTTACATTTCTGGATCTACTCGACCGCATCCAGCCTCCTCCGACCATGACCGGGAATTTCAAATGGTTGGTTTCGATAAGCCAAAAAAAACAATTAGCCGTCTCTCTCTGACGGGACTCGGGGGAACATTCACACATGACAGAGGGTCTTTTGTATGAAATTTATATTCGGTTCGGCTTCAGGGGCGTCTGGGCACCGGCTCAGACTCCCTTCGCTTGCTTATGGGTGTCAAACACGGCCGATTAGAGGTTCCTGCCAGCGCTGGCCGCGGCTGTTTGATTTAGAATCCCTCTTACATCCCAACTCAAATGCCACTTCTCCCACCTTCGTGCCTTTCATAACAAGAGCTGCAGTAACGCTGCCATGAACCGGTGGAGGGAAACGCTCCAGCACGGCTTCATCGCAGCATATCAGCAGCGCCGCTCGTAAAAATCCACACGGGTTTTCACATTTGCTTATCTCTCTTGTTAATTTGTATATTCTACACCTGAGCTCGCGGTGAGATGGAGGCATGTTCGTGGTTACTGAGATCCGTCCTTCATAGAGAACTAGGAAGAGAAACCCGAGACCGGCAACACACGGTCAACACAGGCTGGTCTCTGAGGATTAGTCCTGACCGACGTGGAATGGAGGCATGCCGGGGAGACGGCGAGAGCCAGAAAGGCAGAGAGGAGATGGTTTTCTCACACAGGCCACTGGCTTTATCTATAAAATGGAGGAGGAATCAGATGGAGAGTGTAAATCTACATAATCAACAGCTGGATTGGGTTTGGGCCGGTTCGGTGATTCACCTCCACCAGGATCACAAACATCAGCCTGAGCTATTCCATATTTTTACGACAAACCAAACGTCTCTCTGCGTGTTAATCCATGAAAAGTGATGGACGGGAATAAAAACAGCTGCGCCGTGACATGAAAACCCAACCGTAGAGGCCTCATAAGTCAGTCACACATTTATTCCACAGAGGCGATGGTTCTGGTTCTGGTTGGCCAGAGAAAGAAGAAAACTACGACAGCAAAACTCTGCTCCCTGTTTGAACTCTCCCTGCCTCCCCGTATTAATTACAAAGCTAATGTTTAAGCTTAGAGGAGGCTCAGCAAACAGCCAGAATTCCTGACTGAATGGAGCAAATAAAGAAATGAACGGATATTCCTGCTACTGGCGCTGTGCTGGTTTTCGCCGCCGGTGACGGAGCTGGGAGGCTGGATGTGTGGTGGTGACGCTATAAATAGATGCCATGACGGCAGCATAGTAGAGGTTTCTGCTGTGACGTGGAATCTGGTAGAGAACACAGCAGAAGTACAGATTTCAGTGATTTTCTTTTGTTTGAAATTGAATTACAAACGTGCAAACAAGGTGTTCAGCCAAAATGCAGAAAGATGAACTTCTAAACAGAACCAAAACAATCTCATCCAAGGCGTGATCAACCACATGAACCCTTCATTGTCCATCCTCAGATCCATTCTCTCCAGACTTGCCTCATTTGATCATCATCTGACGAGAGCCCAGTACCGAAGCCCTGATGGGACATCATGCAACAGGGAGCTGCAGCCAGCACAACCATAATCCTGTCACATCCACACTTGCCGCCTCTAATCTCCGTGCGTGGGCGCAGCTGTGAGCGGTTCAGATGGTAAACAAGTTGCGGGATGGTGAGGGGATTGTGAGGTGAGGGAACCAGCACGGTTTCTGGCTGACTGGTGCCTTTATGAAGGACCTGAAGATGTCTTGACCTTTCTGCAGGACTCGTGACGGCATAGAAAGGAGCTGGAGGGAGAGCAGGTACAACAGCTGGGCCCAGGCCTCCCGTCACTGGTGTGAGCTTTAGCCGGTGTGTGGATATTACTTGAACTCACTATTCAGTGTTGGCTTTCAGTCGCTCTGTAACAAAACCTCCTGTTTGCACTGCTGCAGTACTGCTGTCCAACTCACTCTTTGGTTCAGTTGCTTAACTGGGCAGTAACTCAGAGAAAATACAGTAAGCCATGAGCGTATCCTCACACTGGAGAGCCCCACAAGGCAGATTTCTCCATCTCAAAGTCAGGCACAACCAAAAACAACAGATAGAAAAACTGGATTGTACACATCAGACAGTAGCGTACGAATGTGCAACCGTGGCCTCAATCGTTTCACCTCCCGACCCACTGAGCACGCCCAGGACCAGAGCGAGGGTCGGCCGTCCTGTGTGAACCGTGCAGAAGGTAACCGAACACCCAAACGGAGCCATGAGGCAGCATCACGGCAGAAAGCACGAAAACAGATTCCTCCCAAATTACACTCTAATCCCCGCCACCTATTACACGACGCGGGCGGCGCTCGACTCGCGCTTGGCAGGTGCGGCGCAGATTACATTTTCTGACGCTGGATGAGAACTTGAACACGGCCTGGCTGCAGATAATGTGTCGATAAATACGCATGAATGAGGGGTGGAGGGAGAGATTAAAAGCAAAAGCCCATAAAACCACAGCCCCATAAATTCCAGAGAAAGCAGAAGTCTTAATAAATGGCTGCAAGAAATCCTGCAACACACATATTATAGAGAAATAAAACCCAGATCTCCTGAAGGGTTTCGCTTCTTCTACAAACACTCAGTCGACCATTCAAAGGGGGTAACTATCTCTTCACCTGAGGGTCGGGAAGACGACTCCTGCAGCGTCCCTGGAGCAAGGCGAAGCTAAACAAGTGTAATTACGCAGCCGGTACAGCCTCCTGGGGCCATGAACCTCTTCACCAAACATAGTCCCATGGTAAGGACTACACAGACGCTGACGTGTGCTTTAATGAGAATCACAGGCTGCTATAGTAAAAGAGGAAATAGGTAGCTGCAGACAGACGTCCAGTCCCACCTTGGTTTGGAAAAAACACCCACCCCAGGAGTCCCGGAGAGACGAGGCCAGCGCAGGTCTGCTGGCTTTCTGCTAGAACCAGAACATCCAGTGGGCTTGTTTCTCTATCAGGCCTGCCAGAGAAGAATTTGTCTCCTGTCCACAAAGGCAGATAACAAGGCCCCTACAGGCTCCTCCACACCGAGCGAACGTGAAATATGATGTGGTCTCTGGAGGGAGCGACGGTTTGTTGTAGTGAAAGGGCCTGACTGTGGAGGGAGGTTCATGCTACAGGCTCAGCAGCTGCTAGACGCTTCCCGTACGGCTGAGAAGAAGGAGCTGTTTATAGGTGTATAGGCGACAGACCTCTGGCGCTACCGTTCCCTCACTTCTCAGACGCACAGTTTATGAATTGCGTCAGTGGCAGGCTGTTGACTTTGTTGTGTGACTGGTGCATTATTTTCTATTTACCTTCCAGTCTACCTGCGACCAACGCTGGTGTTTGCAGACGGCATTCAGCGTCACACACGTGCACAGGAGTCATGAGTAGACGGTTTACCGATAATCATTTGTAGTAAAAACCTAATAACAGCGACAGTTTAGCCGATAAGGCGCCAATAACGTAAATTATTAATATGCAGCTCCAGACGTCTGAAGTCTGGGCCGGTGTTTGGTTAACTGTTGATAAGAGCGCTAATGCTGACGACAAACCACAGCGTGGAGCAGCGCCCAAATACCTGAGCTGCATGTGATCCAGCAGCCACTGACTGCTGGTGCAAACAAAGCAGAGACAATTATCACAGAGTCACACGGCCAAAGGTTGTATTTGATATACAGAAGGTCTTTGTTGGTCGCCCCCCGTTAGCAGAGCTGAACGGTCATGTGGGGAGATGGTAAAGAAACTGACGTATGGTGGTAGATGTGATTAGAGATGCTCTAAAGGGATTTACCATTTCTGCATTTTCTTATCATAATGCATATCACAGAAAAACAAAACATCACAATATCATGCAGAACAGAGAGTTAGTGTTGAGCTGTTTGGTAGCAAATGTGGAAGCATGTTCTCTATGTGCAGACACCGGTCGCGTTAGGATCAAAACCATCCAGCAAAAGTGACACAACTTTGAATGTAAATCTAAGTTTTGTCTTTTTAAAACGATCCAGATTGGCAGAAACAAAGTGATCAGCGTGCAGAGATCACTCCTCTGCAGACACAAACCAACGTTCACTCAGCAGAGTCTCCATCCAGCTCACCGATTTCAATTCAACACTCACTCGTCTTGTATTTACTCTGTTTTGTTCTCCACCAACACGAGCTAAAACACTTTGTTCCTCAGGTGTTAAATGTCCCACCGCTTGCTTCAGGTGTTACGCAGGTTATTGCAGGTCGCCGTGGGCTCCAGGTAGAGGATGGTGTCTCCAGCTGACCCTGTGGTTCTCCCAGCTAGTAAACACTATTCAAACAACTAATCTGGCTGGTTTTCTGCTCCACTGTGATCGTGTGCTTAAACGTTTTATATCATAATGTTTGCTTTGCTTCAGCTCTGACAGAGAAACGTCCACCTCAACGCTCCATAACCCTGAGACGCTTCTCTTCGGGTCAGCTCGCCCTGTTATTCAATCGGAGGCTTCAGAAGTTTGTTTGGCTGTTGAGGTCAAATTTCAACCAGCTTTCTCAGGAATAGCAATCTCCACGTTTAATCAGTCTGACAGGCGGCAAATTCCATTCACAAGACAATTAATCTGCAATAAAGCGGAGACAACGTGTTCACGGGAACTTTGACATCTGACACATGACAGACGTCACGTACACGATGAAAGTCATGAGTCACCTCCTGCAAACTCATAAACTCTCAGCTCCAACAACAACGCTTCACCGCCACAGGTGACACTCGAAGCAATAACACCTCACAGGTATTATGCCGTTTGCATTCACTTCACCGACGTCATTCATGCCTCACGGACGGAGAAGCGAGATCGCAGCTCTGCTATAGCGTTCAAGGGTCAGCGGCCTGGCAGCGTGTCAACAGCCTCAGCGGTGCGGCCACAGGAATGCGTTTGTCATACTAACCTACTTGTGACCTCTAAGGTAGAAAAAAAGAGCCAAGAAGTCTTTAATCCAGAGCTGTGGGAAATCACCGGCCATGCTGTAAGTCATACACGCTGCTGTCACATCATCATACCTTCAAACATAACCCAACGCTGGCAGATACTTTCATCAACCGTCTCACATTCTGTTTGTAGGACCTCAAAACCATAAGATGCGAGATCAACACGTTTCCAAAAGCAGCTACATCATTAGCATCTTAATTTCTTCCACCGGGCCGTTTGGCTTTATAACGGCGCTCTGACTCAGCGCTCAGTAATCATCATGACCTCACTCCTAAAGGACACGGTGAAAGGCTAACATGATAAATGCGCCTTTCAGTGCCTCAAATGGTTAACAGCACGCCATTAGCCTCGAGTCGCAGACGTCTCTTATGTTTGAGGCCTGTCTGCAGACTACATCTGCTATAATGTTAGTTTGACATCAGCTGGAGCCACCGGGCTTCACATGAGTCAACCACAGCAACAGAACCTCTGGGCAACAAAAAGAGAAAATCTGACAGTTGGACATCCAGATGCTCATGACACAGCAGGAGCTGCCTGCAGAGGACTTCCTTCCTTCTGCCCTTTCATCTAGCGCGTTTTTTTAAATCCACGGGGTTACGGGGGGTCAGAGCTAGACGGGAATTCACTTCTCCCTCTGAGAGCGCCGGCGGTCAGAGTGGATCGGCCTCACCTTCACCCGTATAGTCACACTAGTTCCTACAGAGACACAGGAAGGCTTCAGGACATTAACACAAGTGGCATAAATCCAACAAACACTCTGATTCATAAAGTTCATGATGCCCACTTTCTGTGTATTCAGGACGGTGCGTCACACAGAAATGGCATTTAAATGGTACCTTGTCATTTTAACGTGACTTCACTTGAAAGGGTGGGCGTTGGAATAAACTCACATAAACCTGAATCTTCATTATAAACTCTGGAACTGTACAAACAGGCATTAAATCACATTTTAATGTTCAGTAACACATACAGTCCCTCCTCACCATAAACAGAAGCACAGTCGCTAACATCAGCAGGACTGATTCCATTTTATTTTTAACCAATTCCCAATAAACTGACGTAAAAAAAATCATCTTCTTTGGCTCTAATGCAGCCGTCTCTCTCTACCTGTAGTCCCGTCCACATCACAATGCGATTGGTTAAAAGCCAGTCAACACAAAGTTATCTGTTATTTAGATTTATGTCAAAGGTCTACAGTTTGTGGTCTTCTAAACTCATTTCTGCTGCACATATCTATCGGTCTTCTTGAGCACTACTAACCTGCAGCAGAATCAGCTGTTGAAAAATAAAAAACTGATCCATCAAGCCCTGATTTTCATGAAATATTACTAATCCTAAGAAACAACTACCAGTGAGTGGATGTCCGTCTATTACCACATAAAGCAAAGTGATTGCAGAACATTTAACTCATTTCAAAAATACAAAACATCCGACTGAGTCTCAGCCGTCCTGACATCTACGTCAGGATGCTGCCCACCGGACCGTCCTTATACAAGTCCGACCGGCTTCTCTCCAATAAGACAAACTGCTGTCATCTCCAGCTCGTTCTCGTGCTGAGTCAGCCGAGCAAACATCCTCCTCCTTCTCTGCACCGCATCCTGATCTCAAGAGAGAGAAACCTGCGAGTTATGAGAGGCCTTAACAGACATCCCAATTACCATCCGCCCGCCCAGCGCCGGCACCCTGTGACCTGACAGAAGACGCCGCAGCTGCTACAGCGCCAAAAAAAAAAAGGAAGGAAGCTGGTAAAATGCAAGAACCCACAAAAGGTCAATATCGGATCAATAGAACAAATGCTCCGTCACTCCACTGAGACAGGATGAGTGTCTGTCCGGGGAGGAGGCTCGTCAGGTGGGACCTTCCTGCTCCATTTAACCACAGACTGACTGTTGGTGCTGCTGGACGTATGGACCAGTGTGGGTCAGTAGTACGGTACCGACACTACTCAGGTCCATGCACCATCAATCAACAACAAGCAGACAAACTGATGCATGTGGGAGGATCCAAACCTCATCATCATCATCATCATCACAGACTGCCTCAGTTGGACATAATTTCTGCCCTCGAAAAGAGAATAAAACAATATTTAAAGATCCCATTTGTAGTTGTTTTGTGCCTTTGACTGGGAAACCTACACAACCCGCAGAGCACAATACTGCACTTTATTGGCTTTTAGCACAACATTAGGATTATTTTTGTCATCCTACACACTTGTAAAAGACAAACATGTAGTAAAAGACTAGTGTGTAGGGTGACAGAGGTGTACAGTGCTCTGTACGTCCACAACAACTTTCCATAACACACATTCTCCTCTGAGAGTCAAATCAACAAACAGATTTCTGTCCATATCAATAAATCATCAGTTGTTAAGGTAGTGCACGAACCCACACACCAGCTGTGTGTGTATGGTACACCTGCATTGCCAACAGTCAACCAACAGCTGTGTATTTGAGCATGAAGTGTCTGGGTGTGAGTCCTGCCACCATCCACTGCATTCCACAGGCTGTCCCAGTAAAGCGAGCTGGCAGAGGACCAGTGATGCACCAGCAGAGCACCGTGAACGCACTCTGCAGATAAGAGAAGAAACACACATACATACACTGCAAAGCCGCCTTCGTTGAATCGTCCGTCGCCCTATTAAAGCCACCGGAGCGTGACATTCCCAAACGTGCAAAGGTGCAGCCCGCGGGCTCCCACGGTAACGACACAAATATGCACCGTGTTTGTCAAGCGATCGAACGAGTCTCACCTCTGAAATCCCGTGGCTTTATAATCCACTCACGCGTGGCGGGATCGTAAAATCCATGTCCGGGTGTAAAAAGGCAGATTTGAGGGGTAAACAGATCCAAAGCCTCCGTGTGTTGTTCGGCGCGCTGGGGCTGGTTGAGGCCGGAGCGAGGAGCCACACAGCAGAGGGAGAAGGCGCAACTTGAAACTGACAGAGAGGGATCGGGCGGAACCACAGCGGCGACAAGGAGGGGGGGAGAGAGGCGGGCTATGAATAACGACGGGACACGGAGCGACAACAAGCGATGTGTCTGACTGTGAGTCGGGTTTAAGCGCCACATTAACACAGTCTGAGGGGTGTACTGTGAATAAAAACCGACTTGTGCCGGCGTGTGTCTACGTTTCTTTGCTGAAGTGAGGCGAGCGACCCCCGCCGCTGCTTGGAGCGCGCCTGCGTGTTTTAACTCGGTTTAATCCGATTGGTCTCTTCTGACGTGACGCAGCAGCTCTGGCGCCTTCACATGGAGTCAGAAACATCACAGCGGGTTTACACAACAGGCAGAGAAACGCCGCGTTTTGCTTCATGTGACAGAAAAACTGCAGATATTTTTACATTCTCAGTTACTTTAAAGTAATCCGAGACGCCTTGTGTGTGACTGAGCGCTTTAAATAAATGCTGACTTGACTTGGCAGGAGGAGTTTGGAAGGAAAGTTGTCAAAAACTGAGGGCCTTAAAGGGGCTTAATGAAGGATTGTCCAGAAGAATGGATGATATCAGCCACGTTTATGTCAATGAGGTCAAATTCTGTGAACACTTGGTTATCTTAAACTCATCTATCACTTAATTTCATTCATAGTAATTGGGTTTGCATGGTTGCTGATTTGTTCTATCGAGTTATCAGAGTAATTCGATGAGCTCAGTATTTGTGGCACCCTGCAGGTTTACGTGACCTCTGTAAAAGAAGTTGAAGCAGCATGGAGGGGATAACTCTCTGAACTGACCGCAGGACGTACAGTCATGGAACTCCTGAGTCCCACTGATCTGTCTGCCGGCTGTATGGAATCTTGAAAATATAATTCCCACTTAACTCCAAAGTCCATTTGTTTGTTTTCTGACTGAGTCCGTGCAGGGATTGTGCGGCGGTTTTAGAGGGGCTGAAGTTTGCCTTAGTGGAAAACCATAAGATTATAACTTGGGGAAAATTATAAGTTTCAAACAATCGCTCTCAAATGGCTGGAGATCACGTGAAAAACAGCCTGGTGAGCGTTTGACTGCTTCTCGCAGACAGAAATATGAATCACTGCTTCAGCTCTGTATCAATCACAGCACAGTCCAAACATCCTGCAGCTGTCAGCCAGCCTGAATCTATTATTGATAATAGGTAATAATTAAGCAATGATTATCCTTAATGTCTTGTGAAAGGAAAGGTTAACAGCTAACACGCCCTTCGTAAACCTGCTATCAAAATCACTCCTGAGCAAACTGGATCACAGCTAGCAACAAAAAAAGTCTCAAAATGTGATAGCTTGAGCTAAAGCTCATGCACTTTGATCAGAAACAGGCCTTTGTTTATATTCTACAGTCCATCTCAGACCATGCTGGAAGGAGGAACCCCTTCTGCCGCTATCAGCTCTGCACAGAGTCGGTCTCTCCCTCCTGAGCATCCTGCAAGGCGGACACCGTCCTCCCGTCACCGGACAGATAGGCCCGTGTAGCTGGTTTCTGAGTGTAAACAAAGACGCGAGGCTCTTATAATCCCTCGCAAAGATCCTGTGTAAACTTCAACTCGAACACGGCCACGTGGCGGGATCAGCGTCACAGCATTATTTCTGTTCATTCAGCAGACATCACTTCAGTAGTGACTGAAAAAGAATCAGCAAAACCTTTGTCCCACCTACAGATCATCTGTTGAAGAGTGAGGAGGAAATATACAGAGAAGTGCAATGGAGTTATAAGAAAGAGAAGAGACGCAGAGACAGAGTCAAGCACAGTATAGCACCAGATATACCCAGATTATTGTGGTCATATATAATTGGTTCTGCAATGAAACGTTGTTTGCCTCAAATAAGTACTGTGCTGCTGTTCATAGGCAACGTCTGTCTTTGGTAGACAATGAAATAATTGGTATGTTTCTCCAGACATGGTTATTATCTTTGAAGGTACGGGGGGAGAAACTTTTTCCTCCTGCAGCATATCAGGAATACGGATCTCTACTGCTGGAGATCCTTTAAAAAGTGTACAAGCTGTTTTAAAAACTCAAAACAAGGACTTTCTCCTTTATTTGTTAAGAAAATGTGTCACAGAATTGAAAGCTAAAAAAGCATTTCTTCACCTAACTGACTGTCCACAATACAACTGTAGTTCTTTGTGATGTAATTGGAAGCAGTGGCGTTGCATCAGATCTCTCAAATATGAGGCTGAAACCTGCACTAATTTAAACCAGCAACACTTTGACTTGCAGAAGAGAACGCTCGCTGTTTCTGCCTCCACAAGAACATCCCGCATACGAGGTCTCCAATCAGAACAAGCTGCCCTAGTTGGATTTGTGATAATTTGCTAATTAAGCAAACCCCAAGGGGGACGCGGGGTGACAACCAGGTCTGCTTGTGTTAAAATGAGAGAGCGTGAAAGAGGAAGACAGACTCGGAGGAGCAGCAATGAATGGAAAATGGGCTGAGATTAGGAGTCCGAAGCAGAATGACTTGCTGCCGGATCACAACACATCAGAGAGAGTTTCAGCGTGTTATGAAACTGCCTGTAATTGCGCTGAGCAGCCTGGTTCCCACCACGCCTTTGTTCACTATTAAGGGTTTGTCATTAGGCTTTGACTGAGGATCACTGAAGGCTGAGTGAAGCGTGCAGACAAAGGCTTGTCTACCTAAGGTGAGGCGGCTGCCTGCATTCTCAACATCACAAAGGAATTACACATGATGTCATCCCCCAAATCTTCAAAAGGCATCTGCCATGATCACACATCATCAAACGCAGATGACAATGGGCTGCCGTCGCTCGCTGGAGACGGAGCAGGATGGTACCAGTGAAAGTACTCACTGTGCTGAGGGAAGCTGAAGATCCGAGCGGTACTCCTGTGGCTGGGCTTCTCTCGTTCTGTTTGTCCCCGTCTATTTCTGCCTCTCCTCCCGCCTTCTTCCCCCGACTCTCTCTCTCTCCCTCTCTCTCTTCTCACCACGGCAAGATGCTGCCTGGACCAGTGCTCGTTGTCATGGTAACCGAGACTGGGGGGATTCTCATGTGACCGGATCTCCTCGGCTGCTGATTGGCCAGACGCGTTGGAGTGAGGAGGGGCGAGATGGGATGCAGCGAGGCGGGAGGGGGGGGTCCTGATGTCATACGCCCACCACTTCACAGATTGGAGGAATCCTCAGCCAGGACGCCTGCGAACACACACAGACAACAATGGGCGTCTTCTTTTTTTTAAGGTGGGGTCGATGCTGAAGTGGAACTATTCCACAGTCGGGATGATTCTACTTGACTGACTGACTGAGCAGCACGCCGACTGACTTAGAGGGCCTCTTGCTTGCCGATGTGAGATGTCAATCTCGGCTTTGGCTCAGCTCTTTTTTTCTCTGCGCTCATCTGCAACGCTGCTGCTAAAATCCTCTGCAAAGTGCCAAAGGGGCCAGTACGCAGAAATAACACAACTGTTACAAGACATACGAGAGCGCCCATGTGTGGCAGCTTGACCTGCTGGCCCACCACACTTCAGGGGCTGCAGGGGCCTATTTATAGCGCTGCAGAAACCAGACAGACACACAACTGCTGCTATTCACTCTTACACGCAGTGATATTCAAAGTGCAAACAAAGGCAAACATTCAAACTGCGAAACAATAGAATTTTTGGAGACTGAAACACACGATGCAGAGACAGGCTGCCGCTCCTGCTGCTGCTGATAACAAGTAAATGACCTAAGTCTATTTCCTTCATCCAGAGATTACATCGATGCTGCACATATGTGGAGCTTAAGTGGTGATAAACTTACAAAAACAGAGCAGCATGGGCACTGAGCAGCTAAGTGTCATAATTGCATAACGATGAAATGTGCTCCTGTCACACACTTTACGCGCTTTGCAGACATGAAGAAAAACTTGGCTGAAGAGCAGCAGCATTATGCTGTTGAGTGAAAGAGAAAGAAAAAAAAAAAGTCTTTCTGTGTTCATCGAGGCGATAAAAGATTTCAGAAAAATAGCTTTGGTGTCTTACATCCCATTCGAGGGAAAGTAGGTCCCTGTCAATTTCACGCTCATTCCCAACGATGACATGAGTAATCATGGTCCAGGCTTGTTGTCCAGACGGTTGTGTAACAGCCTGGGACCCGTCCAGCTCTGCCAGAGATGAGAAATGTTCTTGTTCTGGGAGAATCGTGTTGGTTTTCCTGAGCTGATGTCATGTGTTGCCTTTGGAAGGTATTGAGCAACTGAAAAATACGTCTCTCTAATCCTGACTTCACAACGTCCTTAAAGCTGCTGGCTATCCGAACTGCTGTATCTTGTTTTACAGTGCAGCAGCAGAGAGGTGTGGTTGTGTGTACATAAACAGAGGCACACCTTCTGATCTGTGTCTGTACAGATTCTTTGAGTCTCTTGAATTTATCTAGAATTAATTAAAACAAAATAAGTAAGATCAAGGTGCAAACTGAGCCAAAATGTTCAGTTTCTGCTTGGAGGATTGAACATTTCATTTAAAAAAGAACTACAAACACACATTTTCACAGTGAATATAACACTTTTATTTTCTCCTGTGTGTTTTCCAGATTGCTCTTTGCTCTTGATTATTATGTCACTCCCCGCTACCGTACAGACACAATCTGAATCAATTAGAAATGTGGCCCAAACATCATGCTCCAAAGACAGCCAGCGCTATGCATTATGCAGCCTTCTCTCTAAGCCTATAGCTGGCCAGTGAGCTTTATCAATAAAACATGTACCTCTGTCTCCAAAGCCATCTGTTTCAGACGCCGTCCACGTCAAGGTGTTTCTAATCAAATAGCTTTTTATTTATTAGAATTCAACAATGTGAGATTTTTGGTGTTTACACGTTTCTTGCCAAGTTCTTCCTTCCTTCTCATCTAAAAATCATTTTCTGCAGGAAACACTGTGGAGCTGATTTCTCACTGGTGTTGATGAAATAGATGCAGAGATGTAAATAAACACATTAAAATGATTAAATGAATGGCTGATGATTCGTTTCTTCTTTAAGATTACAGAAAGAACTGAAGCATGCTTTCTGGTATGTGGCTGATAATGGAGGCTGCATGGAGGTCTCAGTGATAACAGACCAAAGATTAGAGCAGGTTCAGCTCTGAGACAACTGACACAACACCAGAGTTTATTGGCTGGTTTAATGAATCCCAGATAAAGAGAACATCATGCATCTCTGCCCCCTCTCCTCCGACGTGAGGCCTGATAGGTGGGGCAGATGATGAGAGCAGAGATGCTAATAGGTGATCTCATCATGCTCATGGCCTACCATCAGGAACCTGTTACGGGCCAGTGAGCACCGAGGAGGAGGAGGAGGAGGAGGAGGACGAGGAGGAGGAGGAGAGCCAGTTGTAGAGGAGCGGCACTCGCAAATACTCCTCATAAAACCAAGTCTTTATTATTTTAGAGCACATGGCAAGAAAGTTCATTTCAGTGCCATCCAAACCCAAGAATCAGGTGTTTGGAGGCAGATTTGAAGATGAAGTTTTGTGATAATTATTCAAATGCTTTCATTTTTCCATCACATATATGAGCAAACACCATCCAGTGGCTTCAAACAATGTTCATACAATTAAACTATCAGCAAACTTCACTGAGGTTCATATCATGACACGTTAGATAAGCTGCTGTTTGAGCCCCGTTTAGCACAACTCACAACAACTGCTAATACTCACACAATAAAAGCTACTTAATAAATATTAACACAGCTCTGTAAATGGCACAAAAAAGACATTTGGATAAGTTCTGTCAGTGGATAACGTCCATCATTAATGTGGTGAACCACTGCTGTGTGAATTTAAGGATAACTGACATTACAAATTCACTGCAAATGACTGTGGAGGAGGCTTTTCAAAAGCAAAAATGTCAAAGATAAGTGAAGTGGGTTCAGAAAAAAGGTCAAGAACTGCTGCTGCTTTTTTCCCTTTTTTTTTGAAGCACCATAAAGGTCACTCAGTTTACAAAGAAGTTCTGCAGTTGGGTATAAAGTAAAAGAAATAAAAAAAAACTAGAGGACGAGGCACAGAGCCAGACTGAGAAGCAGCAGAAGGAGCAGCAGCAGACTGATCAGCAACAGATCGCTTCAGAAATCAATAAGAATGACCAGAAACAGCTCAGTTCACCGACCAGCCCAAAGAGAATCAATGCGTGGAGCAAAGAATCAGAACGCCAGGATTAAATCAGAACCTGCCCAGAAAAACAGCAGCTTTGGGAGGTTTGTCTTATTTTCAAACGATTCCAGTTCAGCGTGCATGGATCTGTCTGATGCTGATGGAGAAAGTCGGTCAAGATTCCAGCCAGACGGCAAGAAAATCTAACGATGACAAACTTATATTTACTGATTGGATCACAAACTCTGAAGGACGCAGGAATTTTGGACGCAAAGTTAAAGAAATCCGCCAAAACAGAGGCGGATCTTTCAACAGGATATTAAATCCAAATCATACAGGGAGCTACTGGAGGAAGATTCTGCCCGAGAGAAAGTCTGGAATATTGAATACAGAGAACAAGGACATCTGAAATAGCATGAGCAGGATTATGTTCATACAAAAAGCTCGCAAGTATGTCTAATTTAAAAAATAAAAAACTATCACTGCAGTTATCTCCAGCTGGAGTCAGTATTGATCTGACCCGGCGGTTACTGGCAGGCTACACTTGATACCAGCAGCATTTGCGATTAACCTCTTGCTGCTTAGCCATTAGCTTAAAAGCAGCCATGAGAGAACGAGCGGATGATGCAAAGCGACCAGGAAGTGCACACACTCAACCTAACGAATGCTCCGAGACGTTTAAATCTGATTCCCAGTGAGCTGACCGCTAACGTACAAAAGAATCGGATGACTGAGGCGTGCAGGACGCCCAGCGTTCATATAGAACGGTAACTGTTTGAACCCACACATGAACACAACGTGAACCCTCTCAGTCCAAACAAGTGATATTGAAAAAGGTCTTCTAAGAATCACATCAGTACTTTTAGGTAACGCGAATCCAGTCGGTGCTGTAACTTGAACGTTTAATTTCCTCCAGAGCCATGAGCACTAACCCTGTGCAAACACCACATAAATCAGCCCCAGTCGGCTGCCCCAGAGCATGATGGGTAGGAGGGAGAGCAGAGGGGGAGCGAGTGTTTGAGATGTTACGGGGGTCCGACGGAGGACAGTGAACAAAAGTTACCGAGTGAAAACACACAGTGACCAACAGGCAGAGCAGAGACCGGGCAGACAATGAGGACGGATTCCAGGAGGTCTGGCTGTGACTGTGGTCGGGCTAAATTTAACCGTATGTGTTTAGGAGACCTCAGACCAAGGCTGTGTGAAGACTGAAACAGAAGCAGTGGTCAGGGTGCGGCCAAGCTGGACCCATTTCTCACACTGTTGACCATTTACTGTGTCCGTGAACTGCTGGCATGGGAGGCTGTAAATCAGGTCCTTCCTAGAAGTTAACAGGGTCAGAAGTCATGGCTGTGACCTCCTCCAGCCCGTCCTGATCCTTAGACACACAGATGATCTTGGCCTAAGCATGGCTGTGGGTGTCATGGCTCTGGGTGTTAAGCGGTCAGAGGTTACTGCAGTGCACGTCTGTGAGCGGTTCCCATGATAAACAGTGATGGTGGCCAAGTCAAATAAGCCCATTCATGTTCGTTTCTATACTGAGACGCTTTATATACACAGTGCAAGGAAGCTACGAGCTCTTACAGAGCAGATTTCTCACATGTTTATGAAGATAGTTTTGGTTTTATTTGAGAATGAGCTTTATGTGCATCATCATCATCAACACAGAACTTATATTTAGATGAGATTTCCTCCTTGTAGGTAGTTGTGTGAGCTAATGCTAGCCAGCTAACGTGGTCACAATGCTCTGCAGGTGTAATGTTCACCATGGCTGTGTATCAGTCACTATACAGGGTGTCCAGTGTTCGGCTACGACACCCTGTTTAGATCTCACAATGCCCCGTGAGAAGTCGTGTCCAGTCGATGGCCACTTACCAAACAAAATGTACCATCATGCATCACTTGAAGCAGAATGTGAACGAGACAAACAAGAGCACCAAAACTCATCAATAAGTAATTTACTGTTTAGGTTGTATTGTTGAATTTTATTTTACTCATTTCTTAGCCACATGTTTGCACCACGCTGCTACAGCACCAATCACGGCTAGCGAGCTTGACTAGTGTCCAAAATGGTTCTGTTGCTGAGGTTCTCCCTACAGAGGTCAATGCTCCCGAGACAGGGAGGGAGGAAGTGAGTGGATGATGTCGAAACCAGCCCATGTTCAGCATTCAGTTAGCATCAGGAGACGAGTCCAGTTACTGTGAGGTGATCGCTGTCGAGGCATTTCTCTGTCCAGCCTCATGGTGGCACTAAAGCAAAGGTCAGTCAGTTATCACTGAAGTTTTTAGGTCACCTCTGTATGAACCGTGACCACTTCTCACAGCATCCGTCCTCTGTCTCTTCATGTTGGAGACTAGACTCCAGTTCAAGGCAACGAATTCAACAGCAGCTTAACATCCATGAATCTATCTCTGATATAATCCACAGACTCCACTTTCATCAGCTTAACTTTTACTCTGGTTGCACCACAAATTAAATTTCATTCACCTCTTTGCATTGGGTTGGCAGCAGAAGCCTCACAGACAGAAATCATCGCTGCACAAATAAGACCAAAACGGTTCAACGTGATACCAAACAAACAGAAACTCTCCCTGTTATGATTCTCTGTGATGTCCAGGATCACTGTCTGCTTTTGAATATTTACCAGAAGCCACAGAGCTGTACCCACTGAAGGAAAGCTTTCAGCTACTAGTCAGTGTTTTCCTGAGGAGGAGTCGTCCCTCCTTTAGTGAGTGGGTTGCACAGGATGTACAGACACTAATTCTCTAATTGAATTTCTGCTGCACAGCGAACACGGCGAGGGCAGGGCAGCCTCCAGTGGTCTGAGCAGGACTCCTAACAGGCAGAAAGGCAGCACATAGAATACTAAACTGTTATTAAATTCCTCTCAGTGAGCAACACAAAGAGCATTTCGTTTTCTATTTAATGAGCAAAATCAGCTCCGAGTGTTTCTGTCGTGAGCCTGATTTGTGTTTGTGTGACTTTGTCCTTAATCAGCCGATCCCTGACGGGCAGCCAGCTCAGATCGCTGCGTCTACCTCTGGGATGGCACAAATAAGGTCTAAAGCATGACCCGTTACCATGGCAACCGTGTTTCCTCTCTGCCGTGGCCAGCGTGAGCGTTCAGAGCTCCGTCAGCTGTGACGCCGCCGAGTGTGTCGCGTCTATTTTGAGAAAAATAGAACTTGTCGGGAAAATGAACCAGATTATACATAATTTAGAGACTTTGCAGAAACAAAGAAGTAATATTTCGGTTTCTGGTCGGAAACATTCCTCGTTTAGTTCTGTGTTGATATCTGCAGCGAAACACAGAACCGATGCAGCCAATAAACTCATGTCTGGCTCTGCAGAAGGAGGGAAGGTTATTTTTATAGTGAAGTAAGGTCTCTGCTCATTAGACTCCTCAAATATTAAAAACACACACACTGCCCATCAGCTCTGATGCATGTTTCCTCTTCTGCAGGCAGCAACCTTCATATAACATCCTAATTTAAAAGGATCACTTCTGTCTTACTGAAGCTAAGGCAGCGGGAGAGAGAAAACATGCCAGATACAAGAGTGCATGAATATGGATAATTGCATCTAAATCCATGGAATCAGAGGTTTAATAAGCTGAAGATACGATGAGGTTGTGCTGCTGAGTGCTGGGAGACAATCGAATGCTGCTCCGGTGCTCACGAGTCAGCAGCTGCATGTTAACCTCATTACAGAACTTCATTAGTTATGATAACGTTTGAGACACGTCACAGGGCTCGTTGTGTAATAGCAACCGATTAAAGCAAAGCTCATGAAGGGGAATTCATTTTATATCGTATTCATGAGCTGCAGATGTGTCAAACAGACCGGCTGCAACAGGAACACATGATGCACAGAGAAGCATGTGGACAGTCGGGACACGTTCAGCTGCATTTGTTTCTCCTAAAGCTTCTAATACACACAGTTTACATATATTTAGTTGGGAAACAAATCTGTGACTGACACCGAGAAGAGCAAGTTTCTGACCTGTCATAAAAATAAATATATAAATGCTAATCTGATATTTACAACCTCAACAGCCTCAGCTCAGGTAGAAACAAACTGCTGACTGAAGATGCCCCACGACATCCATCGTACAGGATAGTTGGTACTGATACGTGTGCCTGTGTGCTGTACATTGGGTTTTATTTTCCCAGCAGCGCTGACATGATGTGTGGCCAACTTCCCATCTTATTTATTTACTTTTACTAAAAACTGGCTGTTCCAGCAGCATCAATCCATATAAATGCAGCATATCTGAACTTAAACTGGACACATCTCAGTGTTACGATAACAGACCTCCAGTTTCACATCCTGTGAAAACAGCTGCACAACGTCTTCTACAGCTCTGGAGGGAGCAGCTAACAAAAATAACCATAATCATGTCAGCACTGCTATTTTATAGGACACGAACTCGGGGTCGAGACTTTAAAATCAGAATGCAATATGTATTATGAAGTGGAGTCTGAGAGATGTGCGCATTCAGAAGACGGGGATCTAATAAAGGATCCTGTTGAATTACATTATAGGAAGTACACGACTCCTGTGCTGTAGGAACCGGACTCATCCTGATGCTGCATAAAATATGGACATCTTTATATCTGCCACTTCAATCTAATCAAACTTCATGGAAGCGTGATGCTGAATTACTGATGTACACAACATAAAACATCCCATCAGCTCCTTGTGATTTTATGAGTGCATTTGCGCTAATTAGCCGAGCGAGAGCTGCAGTGCTGTCTGCATCCGGACACTCCTGGTACCGCAGGCCCCCTGTTCAGTGTCATCAGTGCTGCTGGGTGTGATGAAGCCGTCCCATATCGAACACCACATGGTGACTGCAAACAAACTGTGCTTGTGACCGGACCAGAATTTTAATTGTGCTCTGCTGTGGACTGCCAAGGTGCCCTCTCTGGCTATATACCCCCCTGTTGCCCCTTTCCCACCCGCTCTCTGCTGTACCGTCACCCTGACCGGACTCTTTCCCTGCCAGCAGGCACTAGCAGTAATCAGGAGTCGGCAAACAGGCTCCTCAGCAAAGCTTTTTCATTACAGTCGGACACAATGCGGAGCTCAGCTGCAGTTTGCACAACGACCGCAGAGCTCAGTGAGAATCAATCCCAGTGTAAGGACGGCACAGAGATCCACGCTCGGAGGCCTGCAGGAGGATTTTGTCCGTCTGTAATCAAAAACCTGAGCTGATCGCATAAGACAGCATAAGCCGAGGCGAGGGGCTGTTTTCTCAGCATCGAGGCTAAAAATGTGCTTGACCCCTACTTGACCTTGACTTCCAATGTGAAAAATCAACAGCATGACGTTTTCATTGTCGAGCTCTCATTTGGCATTTTGTCTGCCGCTCATACGGGCAGATGTTGACTCAGTAATTCCACAGCAGGCTGAGGTCATGGTTTCAGTCGAGTCCTGAACTCAATACAAAGTGGCCATGATGGTCTGCAGCGCTCACAATGAGCCGGCGCACAAACACAGCTCAAGGACGGAAACCAAACACCGAGACCCGGAGCGACACACATGAACACACACATACCTGGAACATGTGTACAGCCGTCCTCAGATGTATTCAGACCCGTCCATTAAAGAAAAAGCAAAATCCACAACAGTCCCTCAAACAACTAGAAACTGGAAAAAATAATAATAAATAAAAATTTGCTAAATTATAATTTAGTGGAATAAGACGCTGCTTTTGAATTGTGGTTGAAAAGAATAATTTAAAAAAACAAAACTGACAAAGGAGAGGCCTTTACTGATGAGCAGTGGTCCAGAATACCTGTCAACAGGTGAGAAGTCTGACTGAGAGTTACAGGAAACACCTGATTGGCTCAGAGGGTTGTTCAGCTAGATAAAAGTTCATGGGTCCCATCATGCTGGTTTGATTGTTTTTTTAATTTATATTTCTGTTGAACTACGATTCAAAAGCAACGTCATGATGTTCATTTAATTTTATTTATTATTACTTTTGTCAATTTCAACTTATTTCAGTTTTGTTCCTTCTTTAATGGGAGGCTATGAACTGGAGGACGACTGTACCTTCATTCAACCGCTACACGCTGTAAACACACATGTTGCTGTTTCCACTCCTATTGTTGCTGCAGGAGTCACCAGGCAGCTCTCAGAAACCTGTATTCCTGCTCAGTGTTTAGTCAACAGTTCTTTTTTATTTCTCACTTGACATGACCTGCGTTGGAGACAATTGTACCAGCTGCACATGCTTAAAACCCCCTGAAATGTGATATTATTAGTTCCTATCATGACGATGTTCTCTCTGTGGTGCGCGTCCACACAGCAGCCTCCCGCCGGCAGCCCCGAGGCTCCCAGTCAGCTTCTGGAAGCCAGTAACACACCAGGACGTGTCTGGAAAGTTCAGTTATTTAAAAACTGCACGCTGAAAGAAAAAATGTTTCCCTGCCTGGAAAATGCTGTGAGTCTCACCACAGTGCAGCTCTGCACCACATACACCAGAGTTACACAGGAAGGTGACTTTACACACAGGTAAGGAATAAAATGAATAACTCAGAGACATACACTGATGCAAAACACACAGCGCCAGAGCAGAGGTCCTGTTCCTGGTCCTAGTATTGACCCGGTTTAGGTTAACAGTGCGACCTGGAACTGACAGCTTGAATGAAAACGTCAATCAATCCACTAACAGGGTTTCTAACACAATCCATTACTGGCTTCTAATAGCAACAGATTGATCCAATTAGACATGAGGGATGCACTCGGGGGGAAATTTTCAGCTGTCGCTTTTTTAATAATTCATTTATGACTCCATCAGTTTTATACTCGGTTCTGGCACTGGATGCGGTTCTGCTGAAGTGTGCTGCTCATGCACGCTGCTCAGCTCTCCACATTCTCACAGTCCAACTTATCAAACCAGATCTCTGCCCCGCGTGTCGACGGAAAAGAGAAAACACACAGCGATCGTCTGCAGCTGTTCAAATATTGTGACATGTGATCTGCGGCTGGCACAAAGAGCGTTTGTAATGAACGGCCGGGACACAAAGGCTAGAAGGACGGGGCGCTCATCGCTGCAGCACGGCGCCGACTCTCAGCTCAAACACATCCACAAACGCTTTATGCAGAGCGCTGGCCTCTGACCTCCGAGAAAAGAGTCACCACAGAAAGAAAGTCTGCACGCTACGAGTTCACCGCCCACAAGCATGTAAAACAAACATCAGCAAATCAGATGAGAAGCTTTATCGACATGAACCGTGTGCTGAATAAACAGAACACTGAGCAACGGGCTTAAAACAGAAAACTTATCAAAGGAGGACGGAGTAATTGAATTCCTTATCTCCTGAAAGAACAGAACTGCTTTTGTCCTGCTGTTTGTCCTGCCGTGTCGCTCCTTGACGAGACGTTCGCAGCCTTTTATTCGTCCCACCGCTTGTGTTCTGGGCAGCTTCTGTCACACCCAGAGCTGAGGATCAAACAGACAAAGCCTCGGTCTTCATAAGCTCCCCACAGCTCCGTTAGAAGAAGGCATCCAGTCAGTCCTTCCTCTCATTACAGACAACTGATGCTGAGATTCAAAAGGATCATCTGGGGCTAAATGATATGAACGGGTGGTTAATGTGATCAACAGTTAGGATCATGAAGAAAGTCCAAATTTATCAGCAAAAGAAACCGTTAACTTCATTGTATTGATGCTGACTGACATGCAGGTGAATGCATCTACATGGAGATGCTATTCATATTAGCATGTTAGCATCTTAGCATCTTAGCATGCAGACTTCTGCTAATGAGCAAAAGTCCAATAAACAAACAAGTCTTTATTTAGCAAGCCTACTTGAGCTTTAAAACTTAAAAAAATAAAAATATAATAGAACAAGATTAGGAGCTGAAGCTGAGGGGATCACTGATGTTAGCTCATCACAGCACATATGCTGGTGAAGGAGGAAAAGTCGTGTAATCCTCGAAACAATGAGGAGTTATCCCATTGATAGTCTGTGAGTCACTGACCAGAGGAACAAATGGGAAAACCCGACTAAAAGCATTCATTTGATCAGATTAACATTTTAAAACGTGCAGGAATGTGAAGCAGTTTGTGTTTATTGTTCACTTTTTTATTTCCAATGCAAACGAACTGTAACATAACTTTAAAAAATGAGACTTTCACCGACTTTGTGGACGTAAACATGGTTCTGGTCAGACTTTAATCAGTCGGTCGCACTCCACACATCAAACTAAACACAACACGGAGCACTGGGATGTTTCTGAAGGCCGGCCGTGACTTTACATGTTTTACAGGATATAACACATCCGCCTGCAGCACCGTGTCGATGTGACGATTGTAGATGAGTGCTGAGCCAGGCTTTCTGGAGAATTTAGAACTTCCTACAGTGTTGAAGTATGTAGCTTTAAATCAAAGCTCCTGACAACCACTACATGAGTTACAGCTCCTTTCATAATTAATCACAAAAGTGAGATTAAAGGCAATCTCCTCCCCTTGAGCTCCATTTGTTCTCCTGCTGCATCCACAGTCAGCAAACCTGCAGCCTGATCATGGATGTTGACCTTCTCACATGGACCCTTTTGGCGTTACAGGACTCGGGGCAAATGTTCTTAAAAATCCCCAACGTGACATTTACACTCACTGCTTCTCTTCCATCGCCTCCAGCACAAACAGTCGGTCCGACCACAACACAGACTCCACGTGAGCATGAAAAGCAACAACAACAAACAGCTGGTCCGTCGAGCCAAACGGTGCCGTTACCGAGGTCACACAGGGTCAGCATCAGCAGAGCACCGACTTCATGGAGAGACAAAAGAAGGAAATAAACATAAAGTCACTTAAACTGTAGCATCACACAGCCAGACGTATCTCCGTTCTGCTTTAGCGCTGAGCCAGCCCTGGAAAGTCAAATATAGTCCACAGTCTAAGAATATAGCTCCGAGTCAGACAATAATAACAGAGTTAGTGCGTTTATCTCATCTGTCAACATGACGCGAGTCGATCACGTTCAGCCTCGTGTCTGCCGTGTCACTGCCTGGCTGATGGCCAGGAGGCTGAAGGATGCTGACTCAGCAGCCACGAGTGTCTTCAGCAGCAAAGGTTCTCTGAACGTTATACAGGAAACATATCAGGTACAAGCACCAGATACAATAAAGCCTGATCGGTAAATTTAAATATTTCCTAGTTTACATGAGTTCTTTCAATCAGGGAGGAAAACATGAGATTCTTACTGAGCGCTGCTGAACCATGAAGGGCTGAGTGTTGGTGTTTCTTTCAGGAAAATGAAAACCAGGCAGCCTTTGGATTACAGCAGAAGAGAAAGATCACGTCAGAGTCCAACTATTCTGATAATCCCAGAGCTGCAGCATGACCTCAGTGAGGAGGCCTTGAACGGTGGATGTCACATCCGCTTCTCTTCTGGGCCTGATGAGGCTCCACAGGCTCCTCATGAGGCATGAAGGTATGAAATAATAGTTTGATCTAGAGGGGCCTCTGGCGTATCTGGGTTAGCGCAGGGTTCTGGATACAGACGGGTCTCAGTCGGGCTCGAAGCAAAAAGTTTGTAGTGAGAGAGGCCCAATGAACTTCTATAGAGGTGATGTACAGGCTTCCAGTCTGACAACCAGAGATAACAATGCTCAGTACTGTCGTCTTCAAAGAGAATAGCATTATACTGTAACACGTCCATCTGGAAGACTGCATTTCTGTAGCAACAGCTTTGAAAGTCGGATGTTTTTCAAAAGAAGAACACAGCATTTCATTCAAAAATTAGTGATTCCAAATTAAAATACATCTAATTTGAAATATATGAAGCCATTTTTACTGAAATGATTGTTGATGTGAGATGAAAAACAGCAATCTTTTGATCTAACTACAGAAAATAAAAGATGGTTTGTGGTTTCAGGTGAGTTAGTTACCGTGGGTGGGGCTTTTATTTTGAAAGCAAACACAAATAAACATCTAAAACAACCAGCCGTATGAATTTTTAAAAAGAGCAGCACCCAGCTTCAGTAGGTGGGCATCGTATTTGCATCCGAGCCCTTTCTGGGCTGGATTTCTAACGGAGGCCTGAGCTCGTATGAGATACGCTCGTGCCTGCATATGACTGAATCACATTTGGCCTGCAGCTCTCATCAGCTCTGATCTGTGACCTCATGTCTTTGTTTTCTTCCTCACTCATCTCAGTGAAACCATGGAGCTTATCATTAGGAGAGGAAGGAAAGGTTCCTATTATCACCCCTTAAAACAAAACCCCCACCGGAGCGAGGGGGAAGAATTCCACTGAGTCACTCCGCGAGTCAGAGAAGAAACCAAAATTACACAACGGCAGGAGATTTCCCTCTAGTTGAAGTTATTATACCTCACTTATTAAACGGAGGCAGCGCCGGCGTGCAGGCCGGATCGAGTGCACACCAGCGTAATTACAGTGCATGTGTCTTGTATACAAGCTGGATGTCACCCAAAAGAACAACACTCATTTCAGCCGGAGCAGGCATCCCATAATTTTCTCATCCAGCGAGGGTGTGGAGCAGCGAGTTGGGTAACTCCGAATCCCGGAGTCAGCCTCTCTGCGGTGTCGTTTAACGGGTTACCGTGGCAACCGTGCACTCCCGGTGTCGCTGTCAGCAGCTCGTCTGGGTCTGAGCTGTGACGGTCTGTCGTATCGTACCTCATCTTCTCCTCTAAACTTTAAAAAGCAGACATGAGGGCATTTCAGTGCGGTAACACGACACCCTGCTGGAGCCCAGCAGCAGGCAGGTGAGGCCCAGCGCCTCCACACAGGTAGCCTGAAATGAACCCGCTCTGCTTTTTGCTAAAGGCAAGAATAAAAAACCGAGCTGAGCCACACCCACAGCATCCAACCAGCATCCAACCACGCTCAGGAGGACAAAACACATCTGGGCCAAAGAAGGACTCCACACAGGCAGGTTTGCTGAAGCTCACCCGGTTCAATGTGGATTTGTGAAAACCTCACCGACCCTCTCGTGTCCATCCCTCTGGTGTCGAAGCTGCATGAGCTGGAATCCCCACCCGGTCAGACTGGCTTCTCTAACCCAGCATTCAGCCGGATTCCTCGTCTGTACAGTTTTCACAACCACACTGTCCCCGGACGAGTTTATGCCATTTGGGCCGGTTGCTAGGCTACACGAGTGTTTGTTTAGCTGTGTTGTGATGAATACGCTCAGTCCAAGACTCTGAAGCTGGACACAAGAAGTCAGATGATATTTCAAACAAGAGCTGATTCATTTGAATAAAGTGGCTGACGATACCAAGAAATATCTGAAGTGAAATAAAAGGGCGGTTATGACTAAAAGTTCTGATGTTGCTCCAAATTTATGGAGTTTTAATTTCTGTAAAGCTGCTGAACGTAGTCGGCTTTGGTTCTTACATGACTTTTATAGTCATGTGACCATCCTGAGTCCCTGTAATCATGTTTTAAAAAGTCAAATAACTTTCACATCATTTTTGTGAATTGAATCATTCCTGAACATCACCTTTGAATGCTCCGCGTTCACATTTATTAAAAAAGAGAACCAGGGTTGATGGTTGCTGGACTTGGCTAGCAGCTGTGTTTACTCCACATCAGTATCTAGAGCCACGTCGGTCTGGACTTGGGTGACTCGACGTGATTGACACGCCGCCTGTCCGAAAGTTGATTCCGGTGCGATTGGGGGAAAAGAATCGGGGTGGACAGCTGCAGCGAGATCCGAACTCTCTACCCTCTCCGCTGCATGTGTGTGTGTGTGTGTGTGTGTGTGTG
This sequence comes from Stegastes partitus, assembly GCF_000690725.1. Lineage (NCBI taxonomy): Eukaryota > Metazoa > Chordata > Actinopteri > Pomacentridae > Stegastes > Stegastes partitus. The sequence continues at coordinate 216,615 of NW_007578507.1, read as the reverse complement.
TGTGTGTGGACATGAATCATACGTCTGAGTGTGTGCTGAGTCTATTTCTGAACATCTGACCCGGTGGCTGACCTCATGCCAACACCCTCTGGCCTGTGGATGCGTCGAGGCGTGTAACTCGCTACTCGAGCGCTTCTCCAACTTCAGAGATGATCTGTCGTGTTTTCCGCCTCCCTGATCTTTCCTCTCTGCTGACCTACTTCACACGTATCCACCTGTCCTCATGTAAAGTATACGAGCACGATGATGTAACATAGGAGAAAACACACCGATGCCTGAAATGACATCAGTATGTATGTTTTATTGCCTGTTTGTTTGTTTGTTTGTTTTAGGGGTAGAACAACAACCTGTAAACACCAGACTGACACATAATCAACCTATAAAGTTGGTTAAAGTGCGAGCAAACAACTTCCTGTTCATACATGCAGCAGACGATGAGCAAACATCATTCATTCATGTCTGAACACCTGGCGAGTGAGTTTAACATTCACTTCCCTTTTCACTCTGTTCTTTGGTCTTTTCCACTTCCTGATGCTAATTTGCTTCTTTTTGCTGCCTTCTGCAGCCAACTCAGTTAAATCAGAGCCATACAAACCAAAACAACGAGCTGGATTAGATCAAACGCCCTCCTGAAGGACACTCCTGTGATCATGTCCTGCAGGTTTGTTGCTGTGAAAAACTCTTGACCTCTTCTTAATATAACAAGAGTCACCACCTTGTGGTTGGTGCAGCTTTAAAGAGTCTGTTTAAATACAATCACAGTAATTCAGCGCCGTCTGGCTAATATGTGTGTTGAGCAACCACACAGCTGCAGAGAACCACTGTCGCCAATCCAGTCTTGAATTAATTCAACACTAAACCAGGGATGCACAATATATCGGCGACCACATCGGTATCAGTCTGATGATTGTCGAAGATCAGCGCCTTCGTCTCTACGTTTGATATCGCTGCTGTTTCACAGATGTTTTCATTTAAATGGTCCTGGACTTAAATATGTTTTACTTTTGTTACTTAATAAAGAAGTCTATGTGGTCTAATAGTGAATAGTTTAAACGTTCTCACAGCGCTTCCTGATACTCAGTTTTAGGTGTGAACAAAAAATATCGACCTCAGTGATATCGGTTATCGGCAATATCAGAAATCTTAATATCGGATATCGGTATCGGCCAGAAACTCTAATATCGTGCACATAACTAGGGATGATGGTACCACAGCAGCTGATCTGGTCCCAGCGTAGCCGGTTCCTCTTCCACATATAGCTTCCTCACATGTTCCATCAGGTGTCGGCCTCCAGCGTCAGGCTAAAGTCGTAGTGTGATCAAGTGTCAGAAGGTTGAAGGTGGAGCTGAAGTTGGGTCAAACGAACAGGAAACAAACTCACAGAGACTTTAGCGTAGCGTTGGTTCTGATCCAGAGTTGCCCGAGTTGGGGCTTACTTTGGCAGAGAATGAACGGTAATAGCAATAGCAGCTTTTAGGCTATCGTTAAACGCTAAGTGTCGGTTTGTCTTTCATCGTGAATCGTGCAGGATTCGCTTTTCAACTTCCAGCCAGATGTGGTCACACAGGGATTATGTTTTAAACAGAAAGCCGCTGATCATCATACTACACTGAACAAAAACATAAAGGCAGCACGTCCTTAAACTCTATCCATAGAAGTATTTGCTGTTAAAGTTGGCATCTATACGATACAGCAAACATCATGGAGGTGTGAACTATCCTGCAAGTGGGGTTCCCGGTTTGCGTCCTGTAGCGCCCCCTATCTGTCAGTGAGGCTGTTGACGCTCGCTTGTGGAATGCTGTTCCACTCCTGTTGAAGCTGGTGGATATTTGTGGGACGGGATCAGGTTGTTGGACCCGTCCATCCATCCAGAGGATCATGTGACAGATTGTCTAAAACACGACAAATGGTGGAGTTGTTGACATCCAGCTGACATGCCGGCGTCCAGCTCACAGCCTGCGCTCGTCTGTCTACTGTCATCTGTGGCATTTGAAAAAATAAAAGATGAATTTCAGGGCGTGGATTAACTCAGTGGTCGAGAAGCTGAACTGCTCTGAAAGTTTTTTGTCAGAATTGGCTCATTTAACCGTTTTCTAACAATAATAATCAGAAAGTCACGATGCTTTGACGCTTTGTAATAACGATACGATTACTAGTACTCTATTACTGATACTCTTCAGGACAGTGAATGCAAAAGAGACTGAAACTGAAGCTGTGTTTTTACTTTAGAATCAAGTCTTGTCTGTCCTGTGAGGCCAAAAACAAACTGGTTGCTGCCACGTTTATGTCTGTTGGACTGTTGAGATACGGTCTGAATGCTTCTGCTCACAGCCTGAGTGTTTTAGATTCACGGTGCTTTAAGGTTTATCACCGATTTTAAGTCCTTTACTCATCATTGTTTGCTGTACTCTCGTGTCGGATGGTCAGATTTCACCACACGCAGGAAAAAACACTGACATATTTTAATCTCTAAGTGTATTTGAGGCTTGCTTCCTCGTTATTTCCAGGTTTTTGTTTGATTAAAAGCTGCCAGCGGTCCCAGGATCTGCTGCTACTGTCTGGTCCCAGGACTAGACCTGAACGGGGACAGGAAGGTTTTGAACTGGCTGCTCCCTCCACCTGGACCACTTCACAAACAGACCTGAAACTACAAGAGCTGGTCTCTTTAAACACTTTTAAAGCGTTTATAAATGACTTGGAGGCTGAACCATCAGTCTGTAGATGTTCTGACAGATGATTATTTTGCTGGTTATGTTTCTGATCTCTGCTGATGACTTCGTTTCTTATCTTCTAAATGTAATCTAACCGTGTTTTATGATGTCTGTGAGGATGCTGCTGTGACCTGGTCTGCTGCCTGTCTCGGCCAGGACACGCGTGAAGAAGTGATTTTTAATCTCAATGAGCCTTTTCCTGGTTAAATAAAGTGACACCTTTATCAGCCATGTTGGATGTTTGACCTCTTCTGTCACCCACATCGGAAACAAGTGAACATCACAAACCATAAACATGCAGGCAGCAGGAAACCAGCCGTGTTCGATCATTTCTCCGACATTCTCGACTACAATCTGAACTCCAGCAGATGTGTCCACCAGAAACACCACAAACACAAACTCTGTGTGTCGTCTCTTCAGTCTTTTCTTGTTGTTTGTTTACCGACATGCCCGATTGTTCTCACACAAGGCGCGCCATAAATCCCCGTCACGGACAACCGTTTTCTGCACGCGTGTGCAATCGCTCTGATATTTGTTATCAAAAATGTTTCCGTGTACGTTGCATGTATATTTACCCAGAAACCCGACACAGAAGTCAGCAGCCGTGGTCATGTGGTGGCCACATGTTTCCAGAGCTCATCATTAAACATCAGTCCACTATGTCATTTTAATAGCAAGCTGATTTCTTTAAAGAGTAAAACAAAAAATGGTCAGTTTCTTGAAATAAAAACCATATTTTTCAAATCATATTCAGTGGTTATAGTTCTTCTTTTTCCCTTTGATCTTTGTGTAAAGGTCTTGTTCTCTGTTGCTGTGTCCCTAAAACTCCCTAAAACTCCCTGAAGGCTCGTAACATTCATCTACGCTCCAGGATCAAAGTGGAGCACTAATTCAAGTCCTTCAGAGCCGGAAAAACATCTAAAAGAGTCACGACTGAGTCAGAGCAGGGCATGAAAACATCGTGTTTCTGTCCTGGAGCGATGAGCTCATAATCAGGCATCATTTCATTTATAATGTGCACATCTGATGATGGGGGAGAATAAAAAACTGAATCAGTAAATTGAGCTTATCTGCGTGTTTTATGTTGATTTGGCTCAGAGTATTTATTCCACACTAGGAAACAGTTCATATTTGTGTTTAAGTGTCCAGATATCGACATATTTGTGGAGCTCATTGTATAAAATAATGTTTTGTGGCTGCTTCATTCATTGAACTGACAGAAGTGGTGACGACCAAAACTCTGGCTGCTGAAAGTCTGAAAGCTTTTCCAACATGGCTGCCAGATCACAAAGATAAACTCAAAAAGATTTTGTTGTCTCAAATTCAAATATGCCGTCACAGAGTAAAGCAGGATTTCTTTCTCCTTCCCCTCTTCTCCTCCCTCCACCCATTCATCCGTCAGTGGATGCTGAACGCAGCAACTCGGTTTCGCTGATGTCTGCTGATGAGCTTTGCTAAACTGCAGCTCCCAGCTCAGGAGGAACATGAAGGGACGGGCGGTAACACACTTTAACAGAGTAAACCATGCACACATCCAACATAATCTGCTTCAAATGAGGCTAACAATGATTTTTTTGTTGTTGTGAATGTTTTCAACCATCTTTCCCAGTGAACTCATGTCACGTTACCCAAAGTGTTTTGGATTCTGCGGTCGCTCCGTCAGATACAGACGCTAGTTCTGTGATTATTTATAGAGCAATGTTTAGTTACAGCCTCTCCACATGTCTACAGGGATCCAATAATGATGCTGCTGCAACAATACAAACCCCCTTTCATTTACCTCCACAGCTAATCTGACATGCCCTAAAGCAGAAGACATGATTAAAAAAAGAAAACTGGCCAAGTTATTTCTGCAGTCAGCCGTGATCCAGCAAAGAGCAACCAGACAAACCCAAACACACCCCTGCAGCGTCCATCTGTTGGCCAAACCAAAGCTTTTAGACAAATAATAGCTTAACAGGATTACCTGCTGATTATCGTCCGGATGGTACACAACCCAAACACAAACTCTGTGATGTAAAAGAAGATGGACGAGGACTGTCAGCATGTGTTGGAAATGCATAAAATCTGCCCCTTTTCATTCCTTCATCATATTTATCATCACTTAGTCGGCACTTCTGCTGCAAAACAACGGTGGAGCCAACATGTTTTTGATGGTTTGACTTGCTTCTCCCACGTAAACAGTCACACTGAGGATTTCTGCTGCTGCTGCAAACTGTCCTGAAAGCATCCAGAGGCTGTGGTCTGCAGGAGGACAGCAGTGCAGAGAGATCCAGTGTCTGCCAGCAGGGATTAGCACCGTCAGAGGATCAGCTGCAGCATACCGGCTAGCTTTGTAAAGTTTAGCAAAATACCACAGACGCTGCTCCATATGTGGGATATACTGCTTTTACATGAGTGTTTATATTGTGCAGCTTGTTAGCATGTTTTAATCTGGGGGTGTGGACGAACCACAAGACGAGCACTTCATCCTAGTTACCAATAAAAAACTAACACAAAACATGAACAAAACACTTCTTCCTGCATAAACTGTGGATTCATCTCCTTGATTTTGAATGACAACACTCATGGTTCTTTATCAAACTGACGTAATCTCACATGTCGCCCCACCGAGCACAATAAACATGTTTGATATGTCGACTTCTCGGGCCGAGGGGACGACAACGGTCCGGCCGGTGGAAGACGCCCGGCAGCAGCTGACAGGCAGGATCAGTGTCTGAAGTCAGAGCAGGAGGGCAGCTGCCGAGCAAACGGGCACTCTCCCATGAATGACAGCTATTCACCTCCCCCTTGAACATCACATGAGCGCTGCCTCCTACTCAGCACGGCGCGAGCACACAATATCGCACTGTGTCTTCTGATACAGTAGAGCCTGGCGGGGAGGGAGGCAGCAAGAGATAACCTGCACTGTGACCTTGAGGACGGGAGGCGAGAAACAGTTTGTGCAAACTCCTGTTAGTGGATCTGACACGCTGCAGCGTGGCGGTGCATCCACAGCAGCTTCTAAACTTGTGGCACACAGCAGTAAGTAGGGCAGCACAAGCCACTGGCAAAACAGAAGCCCATCAGATTCTTTTTTTACCCTCCTCTAACCTTCACTTCTCTTTCCCACAGCTGCTTGTTCATGTGTTATGAAAACAGGCGATGCTGGAGGTCCTTGCCTCCTCCTCCTCCTCCTCCTCCTCCGTTACGTCAGACGGGTCTGCGACTGGCACACACATGTGCTCAAAAATCTAACCTTCTCATTACAACCTTTAGTGTCTACAGCTCAGAAATCAGCCTCTGCCTCCCCGTCCGGCTGCGTCTCAGAGAAATGAGAAAACGACCCAATTAGTGGGCAGAGATAACCTGGAGTGGCAGGTGGAGGGGATGGAGGAGGTGGAGGAGGGAGGAAAGCAGAAGGGAGCTGCAGACATCATGTCAGCTGGACTTGATGGCATAAAAAGAGAAGATGATAGAAGCTGCTGCTGGTGGTGTGACACATCAGAAGTGAAAACAGTGACATCCTTTGGTGACAGCAGTGCCAGCCGGCCCCTCGCTGGATGCTGCAGGAGACGCTGCAGTGTCTTTATTAGTCAGCTGCCATTGATTCATGCTGTAGGTAGCCGCAGCTCTGGCGCTATATGTAACAGCACGGCATGTAGAGGATTGCATAATAGATGAGGCCACGCTGGTAAACAAGGAGGGCGAGGACCACATCCTCCCACAGCAGCACCACTGCAACAATGCCTACGGCTGTGACAGGCACCACCGTGGGCTGTGTGGAAAGCATCGGCTCGTTCATCGTCATCAAACCACAGGAATGTCATGTTCTGACAGGAGCAGCACACACACACACACACACACACACACACAGATGCAGCACAGGACATGCAGCCTCACTAGACTGCATCAAGTGCAGCCTCCTCCCCAAAACACGCTCCCCGGTTACCAAAACAAACACCGAGGAAGGACGACCCTGTCTGGTTGAGAAAGTCTCCCTGTTGCATGTTCAAATTCCTGAGATGTGAGTCTCATTACAGCCGTACAGAGCGCGCACACACACACACACACAGACACACACAGCTACAAACACTCAGGAGTGGATGGGAGGCTACTCACGAGAGCTTCTGGATTCTGGGCTGTGATCAGTAAAAGAAACACACACACACACACACAGCTACAAACAGTCAGGAGTGGATGGGAGGCTACTCACGAGAGCTTCTGGATTCTGGGCTGTGATCAGTAAAAGAAGAGGAAAGGAATCCTCTTCTCTGATCTGTCAGACAGGATTTCTGTCCCACTCGTCCTCCTCCCTGCTGTCTTTGTGTCTAAAAGCGAGAGCGGCTGAAGGCAGCCAGAGATCTGCAGTGCTGAAACTCTGTCAGTATGCTAATGCCTGGATCTGCCTCCTTCCCTGTGCTTCTCTCCTCCCTCTCCCTCCCTCACAGCTTTCTCCAAGGTCAGTGGGTAGTTTTGCCTGTGACTCCTCCCTTCAGTGGACAATACCCTCCTACAGGCTGGACACCCCGGCAGTAATTACCGTCATGATCCAGATTAACTCCTGGGTGTGCTCTTGTTGTGTTGTGCTGGGCCGGGACGACTCACAGACCGGATTACAGTGGGGAAGGTGGGGAGGGGTTTGGGGTGGTTTTAGACCCCACAAGGAGAGCAAAAGGATGGGACGCTGTCAAGGTCTGCAGGGGGACAGGAGACAGATATGAGCAGACCAGAGCCGTGGACGGAGCTCAGGATGCACCTGCAGGGACAAGTCACATCCCAACGCCCAGGCTGAATTAGCAGGACTTACATGAGGGGAAGACAAATCCTGAAATGAGAGAGAGCGGACACGTTGGCAGATCTGAAACCTTGGCACCAGACTATAACTTTGAAACAACAGACTTCTTCTCTCGCTGCGGCCTAATCTCCTGAGCATGGACACAATGTCATGGAGGAGACCAGAGTTAAACAGCTTAAGCCCTGCAGGAGATCAGACACAAGGAACCGCAGCAGAACAAGTCATCACCTCATCCAGTAAACGACCCGATTATTATTATTTTTGCTGCTGTGTTGGCTGTCAAAGCACCGAAGGTCGCTGCCTGGACGGGGCCGGATGTCAGGAGGGTGATGTGTGATGCTCGCCGAGTGGAGCGCCGGCCGCCCTCCGTGGAGTCAGTTCAGGAGATTTGCTGAGCATTTAGCCGCATCACTCAGTGGCTTTAGATCCTGTGATGGGATTAGAGGGGAGAAGCGTCTGATGGGATGAGATAGAAGTCAGTGCATGGGCAGGAGAGACGGCAGCAAGATAAATAACAACCCACAGCATGGCAGAACGTCTTCACTCATTCATGTGTTTGAGGGAAATCCTGCTTGAATGCTGTTCACACACTAGTTTACATTTACGTTGCTGCCTATAGGACTTTGTTCAGATTTTCTAACTATTGCTGGTAAACGAAGCTTAAACAAATCAGCTCCGTAGACCTCACCGTCTGAATGACTCGCGCTGCTCCTCTCATTAATTCATTAAATGTAAAGTAAAAGCACGTGGGTCGACCTCCTTGCAGAGGCTCCTACAGTTATCCTTGAGAGCTGGTTACATCATTTGCAGCGAGGGAGCATCTCTGTCAGCGTTTCTTGTAAAGTGCTGCCACCCTCTGGTTGTTTGTGGCCACTACAGCTCCTGAAAACACGTCTGATAAAAAGAGTGAATGAAATGACATGAGCTCATTCAAATGAAAACAAATCACAATGAAGCTGATTCAGACTCCAAACACACGTCTGGTGACACTTTCTTTTGTATTTCAAGAACTTTTGAAACAGCATGCGCAAAAAAACCCAAACAAACCAAAGAAATACGACAAATAAACATGCAACAGGAGCCGGAGTTGGACCAGCCAACACATGGAGTTTTGTTCTTTTCTTTTACAAAGCATATCATGTAGAAAAAAAAAAGATGAAAAAGAAATGACAACAAAAAAGCAACTAAAGGTGAACACAACGAGGTGTAGTTACAGTACAGCGCCAGCAGGTGGAGGCATACAGTGTGAGATTGGTGACAGAACATGAACAAAGGATGGACGACCAGAAACGACAGCGTCACCGTGACCTGGATGCTGCTCCATCTCATTCAGTCAGACGTCTTCTGAAGCATCCGACAGCCACGATGCAACGTTGTGATTTAGTTTATTCCTTCATCAAGGAAATGAAGTTTTCATTACCTTGTGTTGGTTTGTTTGTTTGTCTATAAGCAGGATTATAAAAAAACTACCGGGTCATGAAACTTGGTGGACAGGTGGAGTCTGGGCGAGGGGAGAACCAGTAAAACTTTGATCTGGTTTATGCTACAAAACCGAGTATAGTAAAAGAGCGGACTACTAGCCTTCGCTCTCAGAGTAACGTCGCTTTAATTAGGGATGAATAACTGAGAGTTTTACAGCACCGACAGAGAGTATCTGTCCACCGCGATGCTAAACTGGCTCAGGTGAGTCCAAAAGGCACATCACACGGAGAACAAAACACGACATGGGATGTAAACTCTGGCCTGGACATTGATAATACTGGCACACACTCCACAGACATGTTTTCAAGCCCTGCTTTTAGAAATCCATAATTTTCTCTTTTATTTCGTTTAAATAAATTATCACTTCAGGCCCCAAAACATCACAACATGTCCGGGGATTGTCATGTCTAAATAATAATAATAGAAAAAGGAATGATTTCCAACCAGTACGATGACTAGGAGACAGTTCGGTGAACATAATTACATGAGGCAAGGTTAATTCAAAGCAGTTTAAAGAAAACGACTGGTCGATGTAAACCATAGATGACAGGAAATACAGTACACGGTTTTTTTCTCCTTCCTGTGCGAACAAAAAGGCAAAACAAGCTTCAAATACTGCATGAAACAGAGAAGGTGGTCCAGTATATAGTCAATACACAAAACAGAATACTGCTGACTGTGACTTTCCCTAATTTACAGTTTCCTCCACGTGACCTTTTAGAGTTTTTTTCTTCTTCTACCGATTCGTCTGCGAGGAATCTCTTTCTCCAAAAACCTGAGCTGTACCAAGTAGTCTGCATACAGTGCATCGAATAACAACCCAATACTGAATACGTACAGTAATAAATGTTCATAACTGTCAAGTACATACTGTCATTGATTATTGGTAACACATCTGTCCGACGCCTGCCTCTGAAATGATGCGTGAAGTGTTTCAAGGCCTTTTTTTTTTTTACTTTTCTGTCTAGCTGTCATTAACATTAATCAAAAACATTATTAAAAAATAATGTATAAAACAGGACTTTAACGTGAAAAAACAAGTATGCACTGTAAGTCGAGAGGTCAGAAAATATCAAGTCAGACTAACACTGTTCTACTGCAGTAAGTAAAGAAAGAATAGGTAGTATTAAGGAGTGCTGTTATCGTGTATGGACGCCCCTCGGTGCCCGCTGGCTGTGAACTACCACCTCCAACAGTAGACGTGGTCGGCTGAACTGCGTCACAGTGTCAAGGCATAGCATGGCTCATCATGGCAGAAAACAGGAAGTAGCACCTGATGGTGAAACGGTAAGGGCCTGCGCTGAACACAAGAAATCAATCTATGGTAGCCTAAGCGACGTAACGAAGAAACTTCTTAAGAGTTTCTCTCTGTGAAGGCGATGTAAGGATGAAATCACGACGCAGAGTCTGAAGAAATGCAGCAAAATCTCAAATGAGTCCAACACGTGGATCTGCAGTAGCCAGAACTGGATCTCATCCTTCCCTGATCCACGATGAAGTGCAGGAAAGAAACGACGAGTCCCCACGCTGCATGTCCGCCTCCTCTCAGCCCTGCTCATGTTGCTCTTCCTACAGTCTCTGATTCGACCTGTCAACCATCCTGGTCGTCGTTTCTTTTCACAAGAGCAGCCTCTCATCGAGCCACGTCTTCACTTCAGTTCAGCAGGACGATCTCTCTGCTGTACAGCTTCGGGGACTTCCACGGGAAGCATTGTCAGATTAGGCGAAGCAGGCAGGCAGGGTCAGTGACGTGACTGGTTAGAGCTGGAGACTGGAAGCCGGCGAGGCCTTCAGCTGTGGTAGCTGGGCACAGCCGCCTGTTTCTGAGAGAGACGCAACAGCTCCTCCCTGATGGCCTTGATCAGGGAGGCGGAGGAGTGCGTTGGAGGAGACGTGTCCAGGGGTGGCGGGGCCGTCAGGTAGCCCACTCCCTGGACGTCCAGGTGGGCAGGGGGCGCTGTAGGCTCCCTTAGACCACCCCTGTGCATCTGGAAGATAGAGGAGGACGAGTGTTCAGGACATTCCAGGAACTAAAGGCAGGAAGGGAAGACGAGAAGGAAGGGAGAGAAAAAGAGAGGAACATGTAGACACGATGTGAGAAGAATGTCAAGGGACAGAAGCAGAGAGCTGGAGAATAACAACATGCAACCATTAGAGACTAAACAGGTATGAAAACAAACAAATAAGTAAGTAAGAGAGACAACCCAACAGCTCAGCCTGACATTTCTCTATATCATCCTCAAGCATCTGATCAGCTGCGTTCTGCTGGAGAACCCGCGTTCCTACCGTGTTTCTATATCTGCATGAACAAACAGTCTTTCTATTGAAGATGCAAATGTTTAAATGGGGTCACAAAAACACTGGTTTATGTTTATAACTGCAGTTTTTAGGAAGCGTTACTCAAACTGGATGAGGCAGATCTGTTAATGAAACATCCTGTGATTTTATTAGATTTTATTTTAGGGGTTAAATCGTCCCTAAACACTCACCTCCATGTACCAAATGACATGTTTAGCTTTTTTTCTCCATGAAAGTAATTCCTTCATGCCTTAAAATGGCTGAGATGGGTTTTCTCTACAACGTACAGATCTTTGTCCGCTTTCAAAACTACTAAAGAGCACGTTGTAATGTTGGAGTAAATCAGCCGTATGAGGTCAAACTGGAAACTGACTCTCTACAGTAATAATATTAGGGAAGCTCCACCCTGCACGTAGATGTTTGTGATGTACAAAACCCCAGAAGTCTGAATCTATTCTAGCATATCATACATGATAAGGACACGTCAACGAGGTAAACTAAAAAGGTCTTCAGTGGGTAGAAAACACCGGCCTTAACAAAATGTAAGCTGCGATTCACTCACTGCATCTTTTTCCGGTTCTACTCTGGAGAAGTTGTCGTCGTGGTAATGGCTCCAGCCGATGCCTCCGTTCTGGCCCGGAGCAGCCCTGACCCCTGCTGGGAAGCCGTTCATCCGGCTGGACAGGCCCACCTGTGTGAGATGGTGGAGCTGGGCGCCTACAGACACAGATCAGAGCAGAGCTACATTACTCGACACTCGATCCTCAGCAGCCCTCCTAACACACTCAGATGCAATCACTGCAGCCTGAGAAGCTCTCCGTGTCTACTGTCTGTACGGTTAATGCGTTTCTTTAAGTCAGATGGAGGCAGTGAAATCCCGTCAGCTCCTTTAATAATGCACAACACAGACAAGGCGCCTTCGGTTTGTGGGGCAGAGGTGTGTGTTGAATCTAATAATCTATGGATCTATCTCTCCATCTTTCAGTTTGGAGCAGCTCATAAGTGAAGCCGCCCACAAGCAGCATAAGGCTCCGATAAAACGAGTAAAATCTACTGTAGTGGTGATGCTGCTGTAACTGACATGAGGCTATTCTGTAAACAGGCTGCTGGCATATCTGCAGAGGGAAATATCATTTGTAATTACAGCTTAAATGAAATAACGTGAGTGTTCAGAGCACTGTGGGCCACGTCCAGAAGTCATCTACAAACTGACAAAAGATTCTCTTTGAAGACGATAAATAAGCGAGTTTACCTTCACGTATTGTTTTCAGAGATGTGTGTTTCTTGGAACTTTTCCCATGAAAACATTTCATACTTAAATTGGGCTGTGAAGGTGTAAACGAGGTGTTAGCCGCGTGCACGCCGTGGGCTTTGTTTACGGGGCGGTGCAGCAGTCTGAAGATAACCGTCTTAGTAATTCATGACTGTTCTGATGTCCTCCGTACCTGTAGTTCCCCCTACTGGACGAGGTCTGGCCGATGAGGGCAGCTCGTCGGTGTAGAGGCCCCTGCTGGAGTACAGGCTGTCCGGTTGGAGCTGCTCGCCGTGTCCTGCTGCTTCTCCTGGTGGCAGGTAGCTCGAGCCAAGGCCCTGCCTGAAACACACACCAAATACCATTCCCTTTCACTTCGTTAGGATTTAGTGTCCCAACACACTGACTGGGATTCTCCTCAGCTGCAGGTTCCTCACATTAATATTACCACAGCCTTTAAAACCTTTGGCTCAGCATCGCCTATAAAACCAGTGATAGCACCGAAATGTGTGTCTGTGCCGGTGATGGCATGAATGCTAACAACAGGGTCATCAGTCTCCTTAATTATACATGTCTTCTATGAGGTACAAAATAAAACCCAAAATATAAATATAAATGTTTGTGTGTTTATGGTCTGTGTGGAACCAGTGAAGACACCTGGACCTGATCCGTTAAACCAAATAAAATAAAGATGACGCTTCTTTTAAAATTCACCCAAAGGAAAACAGTCACGCTGGTGGAAATCAGGACGTCATTATCAATCGGAAGAAGAAGTGACCAGAGATGAAGTGTATTATTTATTAGTTTATACAGTTTTTTATGGAGTGCTCTACTTACCTTGGTGTCAGACCCTGGACTGCAGGAGAGGACATTCCCAGCTCGGTGAATCTCTGGAGGAGACGAGCAGAGACACACGGTGCTTAAGACAAAGTGAATAAGTAGAAGTGATTACAGGGACTGAAACAGGGACTGAACAGGGACTGAACAGGGACTGAAACAGGGACCGAACAGGGACTGAACAGGGACCGAACAGGGACTGAAACAGGGACCGAACAGGGACTAAACAGGGACCGAACAGGGACCGGAACAGGGACCGAAACAGGGACTGAACAGGGACTGAACAGGGAC
>NW_007578507.1:190225-202267 GCF_000690725.1 Stegastes partitus | reverse complement strand
CTCAGTTATATTCTAAACTTTATGGAACAGCTTTTATACAGTTTTAAGAAGTACCAAATACATATATTGCAATTAACACAGAGAAAGTTCACAGTGGATGATGAATTTCTTAGAAAGCAAAGCCTCCTGCTGTCTATGTACGGTGTATGTGGGCAGTGGGTCCTACTTTATATACTGTTGTTTTGTTGGATATCCTTCTTTTTACAGCATGTGAACGCACTGAACCTACAAAAGCAGCACCAGAAAATGGGTTTTTACGGCTCCACTGCTCACTGTTAAAGCTCTCTCTGTATCTGTCACCTGGGCTGAACGCCGGTACTGGACTCTCCGGGACAGAACAGTTTTATTAATGTGTTTTGACAGCTGTGAAATACACGTCACTGTAAGATTGTAACTGAGATGTTAGGAAATAAAGAAAAGTATGAAACTTTGGGGCTATTATTTAAGTTCCTATAGTTAATAGAGGAACACATTTAGAGTTTGGATCATAAAATCACATAACGGAGCCATAAAATACGGTGCTGCTCGATGCCACTGAGCGTACTGGAATGCATCTGTAAAGCACTGATGAGGTTTTTCCAGCCGTCGTAATGTTGACTGTGTATCTAATCTGAGTGATTTAACGGGTAAAACTCTTTACAGCTTCCTGTGCCACTAACAGAACGCTCTGTCATCTTTAAACAGCTCATAACTTTTCTACTCGTGTAACACTGACTGGCACTAAAAACCTTTATTTAATTTCAGCTGAGCTCTCGGCCCCGAAATGTGCCGTAGATAACTCCTACGAGGTGTCTTCCATACGCCACATGAAACACTGTGAATGCACTGTGTTGTACCTGAACAGTATTGTGCACATTAAGAACAAATGCATGGCTATCAGACTGCAGCTTCGTTTCAAACAGCCTACACTGACTGGAGCTAATGCAGACCAAGCACACTGCAGCTACACTCCTGCAGGGTCTTAGGAGGTGAATGTAGCTGATGAGGGTTAAGGTCGCAGCTCCACGGGGGCGACAGATGGAGGAATACTTAACTGATTAGTTTGCTAAGAAGACACGATTAAACCTGAAGCTATACGCTTCACGCTGGGAATACGGGGCAAAAACCTCGAGAGAGACAGGAGATAGTGAACACAAAGGAGTTTACATGTCTGTTTGGGCGATTACACACGTAAACAGGGATCCTTTGGCTGTTTTTCTGTTGTCTTGTTAGTGAAATGAGCAGCTCATATAGGAACCTAAACCAGCACTAGTATCTGTACAGAACGCTGTTCAGTGGAAGCAGTGTGATTCTATGTTTACTGAACGGCTGAAGCTCTATCATAAGCTGTCTGTAGATGGATGGCGGCTTACAGGAGTCGGGCCGAGAGCTTGGTAGGAGGGACCCCAGGGTCTAGGGCCACGGCCTGGAGGGCTGGAGCCAGGGGGGTTGCTGTTGACCCCTGGGAGAGTGATCCCGGCTGTGCTGCCCTGAGAGGTGGGCGAAACCAGGGCAAAGGCGTCGTCCAGCAGGGAGTGCATTTGCTGCCGTGCCTCCTCGATGGAGGGCTGTGGTGGCATGTAGGGGGGCGGGGGAGGGGCATGGCCCGGAGGCGAGGAGGCGTGGGCGAGGAAGACGTCGTCCGTGGGGGAGGGGCTCCTGTGAGGGGATCCCGGGCCTTGGTCAGGGTCCGACTGGAATTAACACAACACATTTACATACGTGGACACTCAGAGAAATAGACGCTACACAGAATAAGAAAGACTGGAAATGTCTGGATGCTTCTGTATCACCCACCACGTAGGCCACGTTGTTGACTCCGGGGCACTTCCTGTAAACGGCGTCGCTGTCGTCAGTGATGAGGTGGTCTTTGTCTGCTTCCATCATGCCTCCGTTCAGATGGTCCTTCATCCTCTGTTTGGGAGAGCGCCTCCCTCGAGCGCTGAGAAACAAACGGAGAAACTGTGTGTGCTGCGTGTATTTCTGATTTGTTTTAGCTGGACCAGAAAACATTGACGCCACACACCAACACACAAAAATAAAACTCCTCCAGCTCAAAATCAAACCAACCACTGACCCAAAATATGAGCCCTCACCTTTTCTTGTGCTCCATGAAGATGGACGGCATCTGAGCATCTGGGTCCAGGATCTTATCGATTTGCGTCTGTGCTTTCTGATAAATGCGATCTTGGTCTTTCGCATCTCCGAGGCCACTGACCATGTCATCCATGGCAGGGAAATCGTAGTGGCCCTTCCTCTTGGCACGTAGACGGATCTTGTTTCGATGGTGTTCGATCTCTGACTTGTGCCTCAGTGCCACCTGAATCTGAGCACAAAATAAAGTCATTAGAAAAAAAGTCCAAAACACGTCAACAGCAGACTGTGAGTAAACTGTAGATTAATTCTGACCAATGACAAGAACTGCAGTCACATAAAAGAATAAATAACATCATGTCTATTTGAACAAATGATCTCCGCCATAAACTATTACTAATTAGGTTGTTCATTCTTTGAGTGAAGCTATTTAAGTTTCTCTGACTGACCAAGAGCTTATTTGGGCTCATTTTATAATCTCCTCATTTATTAATCAAGAAGATGAGATGTTGTAGGTCCTCTGGGAGATAATTCACAGATGCTTTTTTTTTTTGGTTATACAAGACAGATGTGTTTTCAATTTGGTTGAACAGGTAAATTAGTCATGTTTTTAATGAAGACCTATATTCTGTGTAAGCCTGTGTTTCTCCTGTGGGTCTGCAGCGGTTTGATGTCCAGAAACAAGAGCCTAAATCATAGCAAGGCTCCCGTTGGGCCATCTTGGTCCAGCAGTAATAATAAGAAGTCACTCAACTCATAAACAATTTAAAATTTGCTGAGTAATACATGGTTAAAAAAAAATACTTTCACAGTTTTGTAATTGCTTTCTGCAAAGCAAAAAGAAAGTCAGAGGAGCAAACCTCTTTGTTGATTTGGTTTGTGTCGGACAGTTTGCCGTTGATCGGTGGACTGTGCAGTGGTGGGACGGGCATGGGCTGCATGGCGATGAGCTGCACTTTGTTGGGGAGTCTCCTGCTGGCGTCCGTGGCACGAGACATCCGGTCAACATGTTCAAAGATGGAGGCCGAGGACAGCTGCTCGCTTGTACCATTCATAGGAGGAGGACCTGAGGAAGTAAACAAGAGTCACAACGCAGTGTAGACAACACCGGTCCAAAAGCAAAGGTTGATTTAAACTAGGGGGAAGGGATTTCAACTACAGCATAACCATGACAGACACAACATTTACCTCTCACTCCATTGACGAGGCTATATTTGAAATGTATTATAACAAAAGTGTGGCGTGAATGTTTCCGGTGGTAGCATGAAATGATTTCTAGACTTCAAACAACGGCTGCTGCCTTTGTTTGCGACGTGGATTGTTTCCACCCTGTGACTGACAGCTTTGCAGACAGTGATGGATGGTGAGAAGAAGCCGAGAACAAAACTACTACAGAAACAAACAGACAACACACAGACGCAGCTGCTGGAGGTCAGGCCTGAGATCTACTGACACACAGAGGGGAAGTGGACAGACTCTTACCAATTCTATTCTTGCCTGCAAACCACAACAGAAAGGAAAGAAAGTCTTACTGGAGTGAAGGAGATGAAGGAAAAACATCTAAGATAAAAGTGCTTTCTGTACATTGAGAATATAAAAAGAAAGACTCGTGAATTAAGACCCAATTCATGCCTCCATGAATGAAAAAAAGAGACAAAGAGAGAGGAAAAGGGAAGTTTGATAAAAGCAGGTCTTTAGTTCATTAGTCAGAAAAAAAAGCAAAGAAAGAGCTGCTTCAGATAAGCAGGAAAAACACTGATCAAGAGAGCGAATGAGGAAAACGACAGGCGGCGCGTTACGTAACACCGAGTGTGTTTCATATACAGTCTACGAGTAAACAGTGAGCGGAGCACGCACAGGCTCAGGCTGAGATTTATCAATAACAAAACAGAGATCTTTCCTCTGAGGCTGAGTCAGGCTGCTGGAGTCTGGCTGCCTGTCTGCCTCTGAACGCCACTGCAGGCTTGAATCCATCAACAAGCTGTCAGACGGAGTAACTGAAGCTATTCTTTGTCCTCCTCAATCCTTTCTTTGGACTTCTTTCGACCACTGAGAAGAATTCGTACCAGGTGTTTCTTTTACCTCTGTAATTTTTATGTCATTGCTTGGGCTGAAGCCGCACTTCTCCTCAGTCTTTCTGGGCTTAGTCGTGTTTTTTTATCGCTTCACAGTCTCGCCTGCCCTCAATCTGGCCCTGGTGTCAATCAAATCAGGCCTGCTTGAGTTGCTCTCTCTTTATCTCTTTATGTCAGCCAAGTCTCCTGCTTTGCCCCTTCCCCCTCCTCATATTCTCTCTCTGTGTATGGACTGAGTGTTTCACTTGCCGTTTAAAACATTGATGGGGACCTTACGGGTCTGCTTGCCGTCGCTGGGCGTGGCGTGGGCTCTCAGGTTCTCCTCGGTCGATTCACGCTCACTGGAGTGGTCACTTACCACCGAGTCGCCGTCTGACGGGGAGACCCTACCCAGAGAAAACACGCACACTTACATGAATAATAGAAAGCCAGGACACACTGACATGCTGGAATGTCATGCATAATCAAACGCAGCGCTTTTCCAGAAAGGTAAAAAGCTGGGAAGAGACTTCTAAGAAACGCTAATGTGGTTTATGACTGACTGAGACGAATGCTCAGAAGGATTCCTAACGACAGAATGATTAAAATCTTCATTTGTCTTGGATGGCTATCAAGTGAGGAGAAACAATTCATGTCAATCCCCCATCTAAATCTAGCTGGTGTTGTAAAATACATTAGTGGCAGAAATTAACTCTTGCATTAAGCAGTAATTGCTGCACTAACGATTTGATGTCATTCATCTAATAAGCAGAAGAGTTAGTGCTCTGAGGAATGTTGACAACGGTGCACAGACTCACTGAAGATTCCTCAATGAAGCAAACACATTATTTCAGTTAGATGAATATCTGCTGTGCATACATTATGCAGATCAGTGTAAACGTTTAACAAGTGTGGCCGGGGTTAAATAAAATCTACAAAATACAAAAGATATCTGCCTTAACTTAATATAAGTGATACAGGCCTGTCTGCGAAAGCAAATGTCGACCCCTCACTCTCTAGTGCATAAATAATTAATCAGAGGATCTGTCTAAAGCTTTCTGTCCGGCTGACTGACTGTCCCAATTGAGTTGAGTGAAAAATCTCCTCAGTAGGGCAACAACAAGCTCTATGAAAGATCTAAATACTAAACATTTATGTTGGAGAAGCGATTAAAAACAGTGTTATTCAACATGTGCAGGTGAAACGAGGACGATCTGGGACCATAAGTGAGTAAAACACGATAATAAAATGGACTGGTGGCGATTATAAACGTATATCAGTATATAGAATATCACTAAAAAAGTGGAAAAATAAAACAATACAGAATCATGAAACAGACTGTTAGAGCTAATTCAGGGCTTCTCTTCAGGACTTTTTCTATGTGTGCCTTAATATAACTTCTGGTACTGCCTCTGTGCTGCCAGCAGCTCTGACCTTTCTCGCCTCCGGCTGCTGCGGGACGCCTTGGTGGAGGACAGCGACGCTTTGGAAATGGGCGTAGGGATCTCCCCGTTCTCCGATGGACTGAGGCCATCTTTAATGGACACAGGGAGGGGCCCAGGACCAGGCCCAGGCGGGACAGACTCCTGGATCACCATGACATCATCTTTACTCTGCTGGCCAAGATGCAGCTTGGCGAAGTCGAAGCCTTTCACACTGGGAGCCTGCAACTAAGGAAACGGGCAGAAGGGAAGGAAACAAAGTCAATAGGGAATGGAAAGAAAGGCAGGGCAGAGGCAGAGCAGACAGGGAGAGAAGACACTATGACTATTTATTTAAATTGAGGGGGATGACACAGCGTTCACCATCATTAACAGGACTGTAAGTGACACCACTGCATCATGGCTTTAACCTGTAGATTTTAAATCCATTGGTAAAGTTAAGATACCCTGGATATAGGAATAACATGATGCTGACAGCTCATGCACTGAAACTCCATTAAGACCCAGATTTGTTAGTGACAGCCGGATAGACCGACGAGTTTTGAGACATAATGAGGCTGAATGACTGATGAATGGCTGCAGAGGAGGGACACTCAGACAGACATGAATGAATAAAGAGAAAGTCTATGAGAAAGCAGGACAGGGAGAGATTTGGGTAAACACTGAGCTGCTTTCTTTCCTTTGAGGCGGTGGGGGATGGAGGCTGGGGATGGGAGCAGCGAGACTATCAGAGTGTAAAGCCCTCAGGACTTTCCAACAGCGAAGGAGTAAACAGAGGATGTCAGTTTTCAGCGTGTGCGACTGCCGTTTGTGAAACTCTGCTCCTGTGCCACCGGATCGTGGCTACGAGAGACGAGGAGAGTGACGCGGCGTTTTCCTGCTAATTCGCTAAATTACGCTCTTTGAGTTTACTGAAGCCAAATGTGCGGCTTAGAAGAAGCTTGTTGGTACAAAACTGCTAATCCAGTGTGATGCTTGTCAGTATGAAACCGCTAATCCTGGGAGAGAGTAAGTGTGCTGCTCTTCACGGCACATAAACAGCCTCTGAGAGGGAAAACATTGAGAAAGCTGCAGCTGAAATGCTGAACCGTGTTTCCCACTTTACACTCAGTGATTTCTACCGAGCCTCGTCTGAAAGTAAACTGGGGAATCAGTCACAACAAACAGTTTGCATATGTTCAAAATGACGCCTACACATTTACTATTCCACATCACGGCGACACAAAAGGATCTATAGATGATAAACACACCACAGGCTGCAGTAAAACACATGATCTGCATAACAGTAGATGTTCTGTCTGGTTATCCTAACGGGGGGAGGAAGGATTCTAACATCTACGAACATAAACAAGCTCTAGTCTCCAGGTCTGTCACACGATATACCTCCGCCTTCACTCTTCCTCCTCCTTTAGACAACACTTTGGTTTTCTCTTCTTTCTTCGTTCCTCCTGCTTTGCTCATCACAGCTCTGCTCTGCTGTCTTCTCTGCTCTCCTGGTGTCATTACTTTGCTTTTAATTTTCTCTTTTTTGTCATCTTCCTCCTCTTCTTCTTCTTCCTCTTCTACTTCCTCATACTCCTCCTCCTCTTCTTCTTCTTCTTCCTCCTCCTCCTCCTCTTCCTCCTCCTCGGTGTTCACACTCTGTTTGCTCTTCAGAGGAGCTACTGGTCTCTAAGCAGAAGCAGTGATGGACAGGACAGTTCTAGTGATGAGGCAACACGCTGATATATTTGTTTACATCGACTGGTAAAACCCCAGATTATGAAAAACTGACTTCTGCTCAATAAAACACGTCTTGTTCTGCACATGGATGTTTTGGATAATACACCACTAATAAGCTACTTCAAACACAAACAAGCTGGATCTATTTTCTACCAACCACCAGACACTGCTGTGTACCTTCCCCCCTTTAACCTCCATCTCCTCCCCCTCTTCCTCCTCCTCCTCCTCCTCTTCTTCCTCTTCATACTCCCCCTCTTCGTCCTCACTAAACTCAATATCCTTTTCAGTTGGAGGGAGTCGCTGGTGGAGAGAGGTCCTTGATTCTCTGAATGACGTAGCAGACTGAGAGAAGAGCAGCGGTGTCAGGTGACAGATGATTGTGTTGGGCAGATAGCAGAAGACTAAGAGACAGCCACTGCTGCACATTAGATTTAGTGCATTGAATTAAAGGGAAGGACTTCTGTGCAGAAGTGGACGAGAACAGAAGCCAGACACAGACAAAGAAACAACCGGCATGTCTTGCAGCTGAAACATAAACAGGCTGGTTATAATTCAGGACACATTCAAAAATTATTCTCGTGTTGGAGTGGAGCGCTGTTCCAACCTCCAGCTTCATGGCAGAAGAGTTCCTGGGATCTGACTGAAAACAGCAGCTGAGACGGAGCACTGCAGGTGTGCACGACTCAGACAGCGATTCGGTTTCTGCACAAACCTCTCTGGTGCTGTTGGGTCCAGTGCAGCACCGTAACGACCCAACACACCTGGCATCAGTCGTCTACATCTCCTCCACATTAAAGCAACTACACCACACATAATGGGACTAAGGTTTGTCCATGACGACAAAACAAAAACATGCCAAACACTGTAAAACGACTGTCTTCAGGCGCTGGCGTTGCATAGAGCTCCTGTTATTTAAACCCAAACTGTAATGCAGTGTTACGTAACTCCTGCTTTGTCTTTGTTTCTCTTAATAACTTCACAACGTGCTCCTGAAAGAGAAACCACGTGTTTCCAGAAATGTAAATATAATATATGACCTGTCATTTCATTATAAAGACCTCCTCCAGTGAAATACAAGCTGTTGACGTGTCTATATAGTGCTTTTTTTTTAATATGCTGGAAGACATATATTGAGCAAATAAGCCATTAACGCCATAACGGAGCATTTCGACCTTGCATGAATATCTCAAAACATTCAGATGTCCAAAGTTTCATATATAAGAAACCAGTCCTGTCAACTTGCATCATACGGCTTTCTATATTCTTCAGAGTCATTTTAAATCATTTATGGCCGAATTACTCCAATATTACAGTTAACCATTGTGTAGCTTTACAGTGGTTAAGCAGTGAGCTGTTGAGGTCCAGGTGAGTGAAGAGAGAGAGAGAGACAAGGACTTCTTCATTTTTAGGTAGAAAAGGATTATTTTCATGGATAAAACTTAAAATGTAACCGTGGTGTACAGAAATTAGTTTTAAAGGTTAAGTCAATGACTGTAGAGGAAGGTGTTCAACAGGATGGCTGTAGGACCTCAAATGACAGAAGAGGAAGAAATCTCTGTTGTGCTTTATAACCTTAAGGAAACAGGGGCATATGCTTTAAACTAAGAGGGACAGAAAACAGCCTCACTGCAGCCAAATGGCATAATTTATAGTTTAAACGAGGACACTAACAAAGGAGAGGCTTTCCAGTCCTCACAAACTGAAAACAAACTCACACAAAGACAAACTGCAGAGCTGGGCTGTTTCTGCTTCAAGCAAAGAAAGAAAGTGAGGAAGGAAACATCAGAAAAGTTCTGAATAAAACTAGAGAGCAGCCGAAGCCCATCTCCTGTCCAAACAGCATCATGAGCTGTAACCCAGCACATGTCCTGTAATGAGTCTTCCTACTGGAATCATTAAAGTTTTACTAATCCCATCCAAAAGAAGAAATTATAACATCCACATTTACTGCCGTCCTGCGGCGCCCTCACGCCGATGACAGATACACCTCATTAATCAGCGGGTTAGTTAAATTTTAAAGGGATCACATCACACACGGACTGATGAAAACCTTTCTTTGCAGCATTTAGGCATGTTTGGAAACTGGTTTGGCTACGAGCACAACGCGACACAGCTCAGCACACACAATAAACACATGACACATGCAGTTATATTGGACGTCGTAATTCAGTGTCAACAATGAGTAAGTATTATAACTGGGGCAATTATGATCTCCCCCAGAAGGGAAGCAAGTCAGATGGATAGCTATGAAGTATAATTTTATACATCTTTAATGCATTAATATAAAAGCCTGTTTATTTATTTATTCTTTCTTTTTTCTCTTTCACTATCATATTGTTACTCCAGTTCTTTGGATTTAACCTAAAAAACACATGTTGAATAACAAGAAAAAAGAAGCCAGTGTGGCCATAATGAGCGCACTGAATGAAAGATAAATAATAATAATATACTTTATCTGCTTAACGCTTTAATTTTAACCTGCGGATGCACTGTTTTTACTTCTCGATGACCGATGTTCCAAAGATGACTGTGGTAGAAACATGAACGTGGACATATTTCCACGGTTGGAACTCTACCTTCTGCCTCTGCTGAATGGAGGTCATAGCGTCTGGCTGGAACTCCAGCTTGTCTGTCCGACACAGTTTCCAGTAGAGGATGGAAATGATGACGATGACCACGAGGAGGGGAATCACCACGCCGATGACGACCCACATGTTGGTGTTCTCGGTGTCGGACGGCGAAGAGGCCACCTTCTCCACCGCTTCAGACGAAAGACGGAACAAAGTTTTAATTTGAGCTTCGAATACAAATATGGCACGTTCACAAACACCTTTAGGATGTAAAACTTAGCGCTATCTTGCTGCTGCAATCTTCAGAGCAGACCTTCATTAGTTTTAATTAACACTCATTTCATCCCCAGGGAAAGCACCGTAAGAGAACGCAGTCAGCACACACACTCAACTCCCTGGAGGTGCTCTCATTAGTCCTTCATCCCTTGTTTAGATTTTTAATGAGGAAGACAGGGTTTTGGTGCAGTGTGTACAAAGGTAGGTAATTAGCTCCAATGCTACTATAAACATGCAAAGAAACACATGGAGCCAGTAGTTGTTGTTTTTCTGACTCGGACCTTGAGAACAATTAGACACCAGACCTATATCGAGACACCAGCGATAAGTGTACCAGTAGTAAACATAAGGAAATATAAATATAAAACAAGCATGCAACCAAAACAGGGCGAGTGCCTGTTGTTGTAGGGACCGTTCCCTCAGTCACTACATTATTTAGCTACTCGTGGACATCGCTTATCTACTATGCAAGGGATACTCACGCTGTGCCAAGATGCCCTGCACACGATATCCCAAGACGATGGCAGCCCTCTGAACATCCAGGTTGTTTAGCAGGTTAGCTGTTTGGTCAGCAGGCATCCTCTGGCCGCTGGGACCCTCCACAAAATACACTATTTCTAAGGGGTGGTCCGCGCCCACCAGCCGGCTCGCGCTGACAACCTGGAAGTGAAAACGAAGAAGAAAATAGCATCATATGGGATCATATGGTGTATGCACCGATATGAGAGTGTCCAGGTGAGTGGATAGTCGGAGAAATGTACAAATACTATGAGAAGTATGTATGGAATAACTCCAAACAAACATCCAATGCCTCATAAAGGCACCCATCAGAGCAGCTTTAATCATCTCTGGACAAACCATGAACTGCTTGTATTAAGCTACTGAACTATTTCTTCAGGTGATAAAAGAAGATGTGATCAGGATGTAGGAGCTCCTGACTGCATTCTAGACTTGTTTAGCTTCTATTTGTTTGGGGGCATTAATAAGCAGAAGCACAGTGAGGAAACTGAACACATTATTCTGTATGCAGAGAGGATGCCAGGGTTCTATATTCCTGGGCTGTAATGCAATTACAGAGCAATCCCCACACCTAATGACTATTATGTGAAGTCTCTAAGTAGTGTCCACCCCTCTTTTAAACAGCTGGCAGACATCTTGTGCCATTTTCCAAACATTAACATGTACAGATGTGGGAAACAGGCTGAAGGAAGCTTAGCAGACCCTGTTTCCTAATCACCTTGCCCAGAGACAGAGGCCTGCAATCCTCACAGTTTTGGGGTTTTCAGCAGTCATCTTGCTAAAAGCCTTTACGTCTCCGCTGATGATCTTCTGCCACCACATTTCTGCTTTTCTTTGTTTTTTCTGATTTGTTTCCAGCTTTGAGACCAAACACCCAGAAAGGTGGAGAAATGTGAGCTTGAGTTCCAGCTCCGTGTTTGACCTGATGTTCCCGTTTGTTGCCGTACCCTCTAAATGTTTCCCATCTGAAACATTCACAGCTATCGGGCAGCGCTCAAGCAACTGGAAAAGATGTGCTTCCAAAAATGAACACAGGATTCATGGACGATGACGCACAAGCCTCTCTAAATTAAGAATGGAATGTCTGATGAAGGGCCTAATGAGTAAAATGTCACAGTTCCAGTAATAAAGATGGCTTTTTAATGGTGAATGTGGTACCTTATTCTCTATGGAACCCTGCAATGTTAATCATTCTAGAGTTTTTGTGACTGCAGAAACTAAAATCAAGGCCCCGATGATGTGGCCTTCCCAGCGTCCCTGTGCTGTACTGAAAGCCATTATACAAACACTGGATTAAACATCACAGTGGATCTACAAAACTATTTTAAAAAGTCAATGAACATTTATTTTCTCTTAATGCCTGCAGGCATCAAAACAACATGCCAC